>NW_007257865.1:55295-56671 GCF_000164805.1 Carlito syrichta | reverse complement strand
AGATGTGTTGTTGAATCCGGTTTGCTAAGATCTTGTTGAGGATTTTAGCATCTATGTTCACCAAAGATATTGGCCTGTAGTTCTCTTTTATTGTGGGATCTTTACCTGGCTTGGGTATCAATGTGATGGTAGCTTCATAAAATGATTTGGGGAGAGTTTCATCTTTCTCAGTTGCCTAGAATACTTTCAGTAGGATTGGTATCATCTCCTCTTTAAATGTCTTACAGAATTCTGCTGGAAAGCCATCTGGTCCAGAGCTTTTTTTTGTAGGTAGTTTTATTATTACATAATCAATTTCCTTGATTGTTATTGGTCTATTTAGGGTCTCAATTTCTTCTTGTTTCAAGCTAGATAGGTTGTGTGATGTCAGAAAGTTCTCCATTTCCTTAAGGTTTTCAAGTTTGTTTCCATACAAGTGTACATAGTAGTCTCTGATAATCTTTTGTATTTCTTCAAGGTCAGATTTGACTTCTCTTTGTGTTTCTGACTGTGTTTATTTGGGCTTTTTCTCTCTTTTTCTTGGTCAGTCTAACTAAGGGACTATTGATCTTGTTTATCCTTTTGAAGAACCAGCTTTTTGTTTCATTGTCTTTTTTTCAATGAAACAAAAAGCTGGTTCTTTGAAAGGATAAACAAGATCGATCGATCTTTTTGTCTTCTATGTCCTGGATTTGGGCTTTTATTTTGGTGATCTGGATTCTCCTGCTGAAGTTAGGATTTTGGTGGTCTTGCTTTTCCAATTTCCTTAGGTGACTTGTTAGGCTGTTATTTGTGATCCTTCCATTTTCTTCATGTGCGTTTGTAGAGATATGAATTCCCTCCTTACTACAGTTTTCATGGCATCCCAGAGATTTTAGTAAGATGTTTCTTCATTTTCATTTGTTTCTAGATATCTTTTAATCTCTGTTTTGATTTCATCATTGACCCAGGAGTTGTTTAGCATCATGCTATTTAGTGTCGATGTCTTTGTGAGTTTTGGGGGAACCTTGTTGGTGTTGATGTTTATTTTTATTCCACTGTGGTTTGAGAAGGTGAATGGGAAAATTTCAATCTTTTAAAATTTGCTTATGCTTGATTTAGGGCCAAGTATCTGGTTGATCTTAGAGTACATTCCATGTGGTGATGAGAAGAATGTATATTCTGTGGTCGTTGGATGGAGTATTCTGTAGGTATCAATTGAGTCCATTTGGTCAAGAGTCACATTGAGGTTTTGGATCTCATTGCTGATTTTTTGTCCTGATCATCTGTCTAGGGTTGTGAATGGGGTATTTCCCTTGCTCTGATGGTGTTGGAGTCAATATCTTTTTTTTGTTTACCTAGAAGCTGCTTTATGAAAGTTGGTGCTCCTATGTTGGGTATATATATGTTTAGGATGG
>NW_007257865.1:40127-54282 GCF_000164805.1 Carlito syrichta | reverse complement strand
ATCTCTTGAAGGTTTTGTTCTGTCTTTTAAAGTTTCTTTTCTATGTTTTTGACAGTTTGGATTAGTTCTGTATTTTGGTCTTCAAGCTCTGAGATTCTTTCTTCTGATTGGTTAATTCTGCTTTCCATGCTTATTAGTTTTTTTAAAAAATTTCCATCACAGTATTCTTTACTGCTGTTATTTCTGTCATCAGCTCCTTCCTATTTTCTTCTTGTCTTTCCTCAATTTTTAAAATTTTCTCTTGTCTTGATGTCTGTGTTTGTTGCATGTGACCAGTCATTCTGGGGGCTCTTCATTTTTTGTGTTTTGGAGTCTGTTTTCTCAGTGTCTGACCTCCCAGGGGTCTGTGTGAGACCTATGTTCTTCTTTTGGTTTTTTTTCTTCTTCTTCTTCTTTTTTTGAGTTGGAGTCTCACTCTGTCGCCCAGACTGGAGTGCAGTGGCCGCTCCCGGCCACCGCAGCCTCGACCTGCTGGGCTCCGGCGATCCTTCCGCCTCAGCCTTCCGAGTAGCTGGAACTGCAGGCACGAGCTACCATACCCGGCTGATTTTTGATTTATTGTAGAGATGAGGTCTCGCTGCCCAGGCAGGTCTTGAATCTGTGAGCTCAGGCAATCTACTCACCTCAGCCTCCAAAAGGCATGGGATTACAGGTTGAGCCACCGAGCCTGGCTAGTTTTTCTTCATTTTTGCAGATTTTTCCTCCCTTCTTTTTCCTTCCCTCCACTTCCCTGTCTTCTTTAATTCTGTTATTCAGGGGTGGAGGGGTTGCTTTTACTTCTCTTTGTTCAGTCTTCTATTCTTCTTTATGTGTATCCTCTTGCTTTTTTCAATTCTGGAGTTGAACTTTAGGTAGGGTCGATCCTTTTTATAGTTTTGAGATTTACTTAAAGGGGGAGCTGTGATTCAAAATCTATCTACAGATCCTGATATCCATCAACAGGTGTATGTTTAACCTGAAACCCACTTCCCACTGCCTTGGAATCTGTCCATGCATTGGGTTTGTAGGTTTACTCCCTGAAAGCAAAATGAGGTTAACAGAAGGAAGAGAATGGAGCAGACAGTGGGGGGAAGGGGGCGTGGAGAGAGACGAATAAGAGGGAGAACAGATGAGTGTACCAACAAATGAAGAGAGACACAAAGCTTGAAACAAATAAAAACAATAAACCTGACTACAAACTATCCAACAACCATACGAAGAAACTAAAACATACAATAATGCTAATGTACAAGATATCTAACCTCCTTATTGGTGTGCTATTCCTCTACACAAAGATGGGGTTTACAGAGAAATAAAAAAAAAGAAAAAGGAGAACAAAACAAAAGGAACAGAATTAAGTTAGTAAACTAAGAACCAACCATGCACACGCTGACATTTTTTCTTTAACTCCAATGTCCTTTCAGCTCTGATTTCTCGCTGTCTTTGCAGTCTGGTAGATTTGTTCATGGTTAGGGTCAATTGCCCTTGGCCTGCTGTGAAGGGGCAGTTCAGATCTGGTCTCCATGCCCAGTTTGTCACTCAGATCTGCCCTGTGTCTATTTATCAAGGGGGAAAGACTTCTTTCCCTTTTTGATGTTGTTACCTTGGATCCCCAGCAGGTGGTGCTGTCTCATCGCTCCAGTTGATCTTTACCTGCAGCTGCTCACCCAGGATGGGAGGGAGCTGGTAATGGGAGCGGCAGTGGTGGCAGCTGCCTCATGATACACGGGAGGAGCTCCATGAGCCTGGCTCTGGGTGAGAGGCAGGGCATGACGGTGACAGTGGTAGTGGCAGCAATCTCAGTAGATTGTGCTTGCAGGGGCTTCACGGTCAGAAGTCAGAAGTCATGGGTCACCTCAGGCATGGGTGGGGCGATGGGTGGGGTGATGGTTACTGAGGTGGCAGCTGTGGCAGGTTGTGGCATTTGTGGCTGCAGTGTCCACTTAGACCATTGTGATGTTTGAGCGGTGGCCGCGGCTGAGCTCCGTGTGATGAGCAGGCTGCTGATGGTGGGAACTGCAGCCCCTGCGAGAGGGCTAGAGTCTTTATGTGTGTTCTCTTTCACAGAGGGTCCCCCAGACCAAACTTCCCCACTACCATCTTGCTGGAAGTTCCCCAAAACTTCTTTAGTGTCTGTCTTTTCTGAAGATAATCCTTATGCCAAAGAGGCATACTTTGGTGTGGTGTAGATTGGTTTCCTATTGACATATTTTGGGGTAGCATATTCTTGTCTCCTACACTGTCTTCCAAAGTTGTTGTACCATTATGCATTTCACCAGCAATGATTGAGAGTTCCTGTCTTTTCTCCACAATTGGTTTGATATTTTTTAGCAGGAGATGGGCCTCCTGTGGAAAACTGGAAACAAAACCCACTGTTTCCACCATACCCAATGTCCTTCTCCACACCTGAAGCATGGTGGTCACTGATGCTATGTCCATTAATATAACATCCATTAGTATAATGTCCACTGATATAATGTCCATTGACATAGTGCTCACTAATATAATATCCAGTGATGTAATGTCTACTGATATGATGTCCATGCAGTGGCCTCCTAACACCAACATAATATTCAGACTCTTACTGGGGTGCTTGATGTTGTAGCTCTGACTCATCTGGATTTGGGTCAGGTTCAGCCTCTAGAACTAAGGTTGATGTCATCTCTGCTTTACTGATGTGTTGACATGGTTGTTTATAAAAGTAACTTACTTCTCAATGCTTTCATACATAGAGGAAGCTTGCAACAGCACTCCAAAGTACTCCTTTTCCCTTCTCTTAGGTTTTCAGATTTTATTGCTATACCAGATTTGCAATGTTACACAAAATACTCCAGTGTATTTTTCAAAAGCAAGGACACTTTCCTAGATAAGTACCACTGAACCCCCAAATCAGGAAATCAATAAGTTTTCTACCTGACAATCCAATCTTCAGTCGCATTTCACTTCACCACCTCCCCAACTAGGAGAAAAATGTCCCTTTTCTCTGGATCCAGTTTTCTTTTTCTGGAACTTTTGCTGAATCTGTCCCTCAGTTTCACAACCTTGGTAAATCTAATGAGCAGAGATGACTCCAAGTTGGGTCTGCCTGTGTTTCCTCTGGAAAGATGCAGACCCTACATTCTTGGCAGGGCAATCTGACTTGATGCAGAGCTTACCTCAGTGCAGTCCACCAGGAGGAGCACAGATACAACTACCCACCACTGGTGGTCTCTAGTTGGATAATGGCAGAATTCTCGTTTACAAACCCAGATCTCATCATGTCAGTGTCTTGATTTAACTTTGCCAGTGGGTTCTCACTGGCCTTAGAACAAGAACCACAGGACTGACCATGCCCTCCAGATCCTGAGTGCTTCTACGTGTTGTTTCCCTCTCCCCTCCAGTCCACTCCAGTTGCCTGCAATCTAGTTTACTCTCAATTATAGGGACACAGCATGCTCTCAGGCATCTCAAGCATTTTGTACATGTTCCCTCAGCAGTACCCTTTGCCTGCTCTTACCCAATTTTCTAAGACTTTGCCCAGCTAAATCCTTAAAATCACAACAGCTGTGATATCTAACATGTAGAAAAGTTTATAATGTGGTTTCCCTAAAGACACACAAAAAATCCGTTAATCGTTAGATCATCTTTGAGACTCACCCCCAATTAATAAATCAAGTAAATAGTAGTTAAATGCAGCCAGAGTCCATGTTTGGGATTATTAGTAAAAATAAAAATGTTGGTGCTGAATGAAAGGCAAATGTCACAATTGAATATTGAAATTTCATAGGAATGAACTAAACAGAATATCACCTTGCTATATTCTCTAGCCCTGTGCTAGCAGTTACAAGGTGTTTCAGGTTTTAACATTTATGTTTATATAGTCAGTTAGTATAGGTAATAGACAAAATGTCCTAGTCTACTTCATTGCAATCTACAACCACATTGAAAACATCTTCATCTGTACAATGAACAATTAGTGAAGAAAATTTGGCTATTTAAGTAGGTGAATTATTAATATTTAGGTATTGAAATGCACTGATGGTATCATTATGTCAGAGCTCTGGAATTTGGTATGGTATGGGATTTGGGGCTAGTATGCATCCATGTATCAAATGAACTCAGAGGCTCCCTCTGTTACCTCCTGCTAGAGGCAAATTCTTGACCTGTAGAGATTGAAGGACAAATTGTCACCATCACTGAATTTTCCACTCCATCAGAAAAGTCCTTATATTTCAGAATATTATATACTGCCAGATGTTGTCTTTTCTCATCCAAGGAAACCTTCTCCTTAGCTGTATTGTTAACCTGCTGCTTCTCAGGAGGAGCTAGACAGGAATAATTGTACTAGATTATGTGACTCTCAGAAAAGATGATCTATGAAACACTTGGCAAAATAAAACTATGTATTTAAAATGCTCATATGTATGCTTCCAAAGTAAAATTTGATGTGGGGATTGAGAATGATTAAATTATTAATAACTTCAAGGCATCTTTTCAGTATTTTGTCAACTGAGGAGCAAGAGCACCTGCCTATATTATTAAGCTGTATGAAGACCATTCTCCCAAAAAGTCCTCAAAAACAACAACAACAACAAAAACACTTCATTGTAGAGATGAGAAAACACAGGCTTTTGGATGTCAAATGGCTGCTCAACAGCACATGAGTTATAACAGAAACTTCCACAACAAGGGTTACATGAACTACTTAAGGCTTGGTCTGCTCCTGACAAGATTGGGAAGGACTCAGGGAAACGTAATTTTCTCCCACTTTTTAGAGACAATGCACAGGGCAAGACACTCTAAGAGGACTCTCGACTTTAAACAACATAATTTTATTTTTGTTTGCTTGTTTTGATTTTTTAATAGTAAAGGGAGCTTGAAAAACAACTACAGCAATCTTAGACATGGCAAAGGGGCAAATGCTGGGAGATTGTAGGGTGAAAGAAAGCCCACTACAAAGCCAAACACCTGAGTAGACATCCCAGGGAAGAGAAAACCAAAAAGGTCGGTGGGAGGTGACTCAAACATGCCAGTTTAGACACTGGAAGTTAAAGAAACCATGTGATTTGAGTTGCCACATTGAAATCAGATTTGGAAAAAAGGAACCAAACATAAAGAAAATGAAGTGAAATAAATAATGTTTTTGAGTTTATTCACAGATTAGAAACAAAAGACAGAGCAATAGTGAAAGGTAGGAACCCCAAGAAACTTAGAATAGAGGAACTTGGTAAAATAATTCTAGCAGTTATGCAACCATTTTGCCTCAGACCTAGCCCTAGCCCTGCTAGGCGGTTCTGCTGACCAGTCTATTCTTTTAATCATTAGCAAGAAGCAAAACTGGCTCTCCCAGGGTTAGGATCTGGTAATTATTATAAGCCCCTTAAGTCTGTCCAATCCTAATTACTCTTACCCAAATTCCTAACTAAAAAGTCTGGGAAGTCACTGCCTAATAAAAACTTGCAAAAAAGGCTTTTATTATCCTATATACTGAGTTTATTTCCCAACCGGACTTTGGCATAGCATCATATAACAGAAAGAAAAGGTTATTCAAATTCAAATCAAGGTGATCCAATCACCCCATGATAAAAAAAAAAAATCACAGATATAATTGACAGGCTAAAAAGTGGCCATTTGTTTTTAAAAACAGTCATTTAGAAAAGACTTAAAAACTCATTTTAAACTGAGTTGGGCTAAACGTAGATGTCATTTGAAATTAAAAGTAAACATTTTTCCTCACCTTCACTTTCACTGTCCTTGGATCTAGTGACGTTGCTGGTACTGAAGGAAACACAAACATCTTCATTTATCCTCTTGACAAACAGGAAACACACACAATAGACTGCATGTCTCTGGAAATACCTCCCCCAGACCTACATAAGAAATGGGCTCTGCTGAAATTTTCTAAAACCCAGAAATATATCTGTTCCCTTAGTCTCTAAATGACAACTGGCTTTCTTTCATGTCTTTGTATTAATTTTGTGTATAATGTTTAATCAAGATTTGTGAACCATAACTCTTGGAATAAGCAAAAACTGTAACCAACTAGAAAGTATGCAGCCCAAATTGTTCCAAGCATCTGTGCTTCTGGCCTTGATGTATTGTTATCAGTTTACTGTGGCCAGCCTTCAGCCCACCACCTAGAGCCATGAGAAACTAGTGCCTGGTAATGTCACGACACAAGACTCATGTGACTCCTGTTATTTACATCAAAAAAGTGCAACTCTGGACATTCTTCTTAGCCCAAACTTCCTTTCAAGAGCCTTAAATGTACCCAGTGCTCCAGCCTTCAATGTCATGCTTGCCTATGAGTGTTGACCCCTTTCTGTCTATGGAAAGTGGATAATAAGCTTTATACTTTTTTCTTTTGCAATTCCTTGCATTATTCCTGTGGAACCGGCCCACTTTGCCTCAGTTTACCCTTTCAACTAGAAATTGTCTAATCTGGGGAAAAGAGTGAAAGAATTTGAAGAAAATGAAAAGAGCCTTAGAGATCTGTGGAATGATTGAGTCCAAAAAGAAGAGAGATACAGAAAAATTCAATGGGGTACAAAAGTAGTGAGAGAACCGTAATAGAGTATACCATAAACTTAGGTTAAAAGCATGCTATAACCCAATAAATATGTAATTGGCTTGTGGACAATAGTACAGTCATTTTAGTTTTCTGCTTTAAAACATAACCTGTAGCTGTTTAAAGTTTCAGTTATGGGAAAAACTGCAAAGCTCCAGTTCAAGCTTCAACCCCTTCCCTTGACCCACTTTCCCCTTAGCAACAACCAATCCGGTGCCAGGGGAAAATCACCTAAAGTTTCCAAATGTCTCTGCAACTTCCCCAGCTAGTGGGCCAAGGTCAGCCCGAGTCAAGCTAGCCAATCCTCCACGATTGAGCTGACCACCAGAGGTTACTACCCAATTAAATGGTAACAAGACTGGAAAGTCCCCCCAAACTCCTCCTCCCTTTGTGTAAAAACATAAAAGGTGTCTGCTTAAGAAAGTCAGAGCCTCTGGGTGTACTCTGCTGCATTGGTTGTCGACAGAGGTCCAGGCTCGAGCTTGCAAATAAAGACCCTCTTGAACTTTCATCGGAATTGGCTCTTGGTGGTCTCTCGGATTGAACATTCGGGTCACTACATTTGGGGGCTCTCCCAGGATCCCAGAGACCCCCGAGACTCTAGTCCAGAGGGTTCTCAGGCCGGCATTCGGTAAGTCACTCCCAGGTTAGCGCATCTGTGTCCTGTATCTCAGGTGGAGCTCCACACTTTGTTCTGAGGTCAGCATCAGGCTAAGCAGACACGCTAGAAAGCCACTGGCCGGGGCTCATGGGAGACATCCCACGACCCCATCCGGAAGACGAGGTCTTCATCTGTGGGGAAGGTCAGACTCATCGACGGTCTGTCTCTCCCCTATCATACTTTCAGATTTGTTTTCGCGGCCACTACTGTCTGTCTCTTGTCGTCTTCCCTTTCGTCTGTTGGTTGTGTTTGTTGTAACGACAGTACTGACGAATGAGATGGGACAGGCACAGACAACGCCGCTAACTCTCATGACTGATCACTTTTCAGAACTACAGGAAAGGGTGCACAATTTGAGTGTCGAAATTCACAAAAAGAAATTCCGGGATTTGTGCACCACTGAGTGGGGCCCACCTTCAATGTAGGCTGGCCACAAGAAGGGACCTTTCTAACAAGTGTTCTCTTGCAGGTCAAGAATGTCATCCTCCAAAGAGGCTCCCAGGGACACCCAGACCAACTACCTTATATACTGGTCTGGCAAGATATAGTGGAATCCCCTCCCCCTTGGGTGAAACCCTACTTTCCTACCCCGTTAAAGGCATTGAGAGTGCTCACATTGCAGGAGAAGGGGCCGGAACCTTCGGAGCTGCCGGAGAGTGTGTTGTCACAGCCTCGGGAGAAGCAGAATCCCTTCCATAAGTCCCCAAAGAACCCCTTTTACCCCATTTTCCCTGATTCTAACTTGGAAGAGATAATCCCCCCCCATACCAGTCAGCTCCCCCTAGACCTTCAGCCCCACCAGCGCCGCAACCCCAAGCCGCAGCAGCCGCTGACGCTGTGGAGGCAGAGCCAGGAGTGGCCGGGGAGAGGAGGCCGAAAAGAGAAATGGATGGACCAGCCATGGGGACTCAAGGGAGAGTTGCCAGGGTGGCTGGTCCTAGAGTGGCCCCGGCCGACTCCACGGTGATCTTGCCACTGAGAGTGGCTGGGCCCCCAGATGAGGCCGGGAACCAACCCATGCATTATTGGCCGTTTTCCACTAGTGATCTATACCATTGGAAAACGCAAGTTGCTACTTTCTCTGAGAATCCTAGAGGGCCGATTAACTTGCTGGATAGCATTCTCTTTACCCACCAGCCTACCTGGGATGATTGCCAGATACTTCTACAGGTATTATTCACCACTGAAGAGAAAGAAAGAATCCAGATGGAGGCCCGGAAGCTGGTTCTGGGAGTTGATGGACAGCCCACCACCAACCCTGATCTTATAAATGCAGCCTTTCCCGACCTGGATGGAATTTTAACATGGCAGAAGGTAAGGAGAAACTCTGGATCTACTGCCAGGCTCTGATGGTAGGTCTCTGGGCAGCTGCTCATAAGCCTACTAATTTGGCTAAGGTATATAACAAGGCAGGACAGGAACGAGAGCCCAGCCGCATTTTTGGAGCGTATTACGGAAGCCTTCTGTCAATACACCCCAATGGATCCAGAGGCACCAGAAACCAAAGCGGCTGTAATCATGGCATTCGTTAATCAGGCAGCACCAGATATCAAAAGGAAGCTGCAGAAAGTAGAAAGATTAGGAGAGAAAAGTTTACAGGATCTGCTGGGGGTGGCTGAGAAAGACTTTAACAATAAAGAGAGTCTGGAAGAATGCCAGGACAGGTGTAGCGAGCAGCAGACCAAGGGATTAGCCAAAATTCTCTTAGCCACCATTACCCACGACCCCAAGGAAAAACAGAAGCGGCTGAAAAAATTGGCTTCTGAGTCAGGCAACAAACTGGGGAACCCTCAGCCAGACCGCCTCAAGTTAGGGAAAAATCAATGCTTCTACTGCAAGGAGGAAGGGCACTACATAAAGAACTGCCCTAAGCGCCCTCCTCATTCTGAGGACAAAGTGACTGTACTTGTAACTGAATAGGGAGGTCAGGGCTCAGAGTCCCCCCCTGAGACTGGGAAACCTTGGAGGTAGGGGGGAAACCCATAACTTTTCATGTGGATTCAGGAGTGGAGCGATCCGTATTATTAAAACCACAAGGCCCTCTCTCAGACAAAATCTCATGGGTTCAAGGAGCTAACGAGATAAGACTGGCACACTAGACCACTAAGAGAACAGTGAATTTAAGCACTGGTATGGTCACCCATGAGTTCTTAGTTCTTCCCGATTGCCCATACCCTTTGTTTGGAAGAGATCTGTTGACCAAAGTGGAAGCAAATCTCAGCTTTCGGCCAGACGGAGTGACAGTAACAGATTCAGTTGGGCGCCCCCTGCAGATTCTAACTGTAAAATTAGAAGATGAATACAGACTGTGTCAGGCCCCTGACCTGGAGATGGAATTGGACATTCAGGACTGCCTTTGGGAAATTCCCCTAGCCTGGGCAGAAACTGGAAGAATAGGGTTGGCTAAACAGAGGCCAGCAGTGTTTGTGGAATAAAGCCTGGAGCGGACCCAGCCCGGGTCCAGCAGTATCCAATCCTGTGGCAGCACGAAATGGGATAACCCCCCACATACAGAGGCTGCTGGATGAGGGAATATTGCGGCCTTGTCAGTCTGCCTGGAACACACCCTTGCTGCCAGTGCGAAAGCCCAATTCAACTGACTACTGGCCTGTTCAGGACTTACAGGAAGTAAACCGCCGGGTGATGGACATACACTCCATGGTCCCTAACCCCTATACCCTCCTCACCACCCTGGCCCCAGGAAAGGTTTGGTACACGGTATTAGATTTAAAAGATGCCTTTTTCAGCTTACTGTTGCCCTCATGGAGTCAGGACATCTTTGCCATTGAGTGGCTGGAGCCGAAAAGAGGAATCAGTGGGCAACTCACCTGGACCCGGCTTCCCCAAGGATTCAAAAACTCTCCCACCATCTTTGATGAAGCCTTACATGAAGACCTGGGTGAGTTCTGTAACACACACCCCACCCTAACCCTGTTGTAGTATGTGGATGATATTCTGCTAGCCGCAGAAAATTGGGACGCGTGCTTGCAAGGCACCAGAGATTTGCTGCAAACACTAGGTGCTCTGGGCTATCGAGCCTCAGCCAAAAAGGCTCAGATCTGCAAAACTGAAGTAAGTTACCTGGGCTACAAACTGAAAGACGGGCAGAGATGGCTATCGGATGCCCAGAAGGAGATGGTACTGAGAATTCCACAACCACAGAATGTACGACAGGTATGTGAGTTCTTAGGATTGGCTGGCTTCTGCTGCCTATGGATTCCTGGGTTTGCTGAGCTTGCCCAGCCATTATATGAGGCCACCAAAAATAAGTCCGACCTCACATGGACAGAGGACATGAACAGATCTTTTGAAATTCTTAAACAAGCCCTGGTGTCAGCCCCAGCTTTGGGACTGTCAGATCTGACTAAACCCTTTTTCTTGTTTGTTGATGAGTCTAAGGGAATAGCCAAAGGGGTGCTGTTGCAGCAAATAGGGCCATGGAAGAGGCCAGTGGCATACCTGTCAAAGAAGTTAGACTCCGTGGCTGCCGGGTGGCCCCCATGCCTACGGATCATCACGGCAGTTGCCACTATGGTCAAGGACGCTGACAAAATCGCCATGGGAAAAGAACTACATGTCACAACCCCTCATGCTGTGGAGGGAGTTCTAAAACAACCACCCGACAGATGGATAAGTAATGCCCGGCTAACTCATTATCAAAATCTCCTTTTAAACCCAGACAGAATCTTGTTTCAGGCTCTGGCTACTCTGAATCCAGCCACCTTGCTACCTGACCTGGATGGGGAAGGCCACCTGCACGACTGCCAGGACATCCTGGCGCAGTCCACGGAATACGGGAAGACCTCCAGGACCAGCCCCTAACCGATGCCAAAGAAACTTGGTACACAGATGGCAGCAGCTTTGTGCAGGGTGGAACCAGGTATGCTGGGGCAGCGGTGACTACAGAGACTGAGACCTTATGGGCAGTGCCACTTGTGGCCAGGACCTCGGTGCAGCGAGCTGAGCTCATTGCCCTCACTAAGGCCCTTGTCATGGGAAAAGGACAAAGAATAAATGTTTATACTGACAGCAGGTATGCTTTTGCAACTGCGCACATTCATGGAGCCATCTATAAGGAGAGAGGGCTCTTAACTGCAGAAGGAAAGGCTATCAAAAATAAAACTGAGATCCTTGAGTTGTTACAGGCACTCTGGCTACCCAAAGCACTGGCCATAATACATTGTCCAGGACACCAGAAGGAGGACACGCCAGTGGCATGGGGAAACCGTCTGGCAGATGCTGAGGCCAAAAAGGCGGCCCTTTCTGTGAATCATGTCCTAGTGACCACACTGCCAGACCCTGGGCCCTCAGATCTGCCTGAAAGCCCGAATTATACAGAGGAGGATTTAAAATGGATAAATGAGCAGCCTGGAGTTATGTTCTCAAACGGCTGGTGGTGGATCCAACACTGGGATACAACTACCAGCAAATGGAATGTCATCCTTCCAGAACAGTTGGGTCAGCAACTGCTTATAAAAATGCACAGAAGTACCCACATGGGAACCAGAAAAATGGAAGAATTAATACGCCATGCAAACATGGTTATGCCCAACAGTCGACAGATGATCGGACAAATTGTAAATCAATGTCAGGCTTGTCAGGTTGTCAATGCAACCAATCCCAAACAAAACCCGGGGACCAGACTTCGAGGAAACTGGCCAGAAGCATACTGGGAAGTGGATTTCACTGAGGTGAGACCAGTAAAGTACGGATACAAGTACTTACTAGTGTTTATAGACACCTTTTCAGGGTGGACGGAGACATTCCCCACCAAGAATGAAACCACACAGGTGGTGGCCAAGAAACTCTTGGAAGATCTGATGCCCAGGTATGGCTTCCCAGTCCAGATTGGGTTGGACAACGGCCCCAGCTTCATCTCTAAGGTAATATAGGGAGTAGCTCAGGCCCTGAGGGCGGATTGGAAATTACAATGTGCATTCAGGCCCCAGAGCTCAGGACAGGTAGAAAGAATGAATAGAACCCTAAAAGAGACCTTAACTAAATTAGTCCAGGAGACTGGCAGGGACTGGGTGACTCTCCTTCCCTTTGCACAACTCACCCTATAAGCTAGGGTTTATCCTTTTGAAATCATGTTTGGCATGCCTCCACCGGTCATACCTAACCTAAGAACAGAACTATTAATAAACATAGATGATCAAAAACTCCTTTCTTCCCTCCAAACTTTGTAAAGGGTCCACGAGCAGGTGTGGCCCAGACTGAAAGCCCTTTATGAGACTGGACCACTGCTGACTCCTCACAACTACCAACCGGGGGACTGGGTGTACGTCCGGCGACATCAACACGAGACTGCAGCCGTGGTGGAAAGGACCGTACGTCGTGATTCTGTCTACCCCCACTGCCTTGAAGGTGGAAGGTATCGCATCTTGGATACACCACACCCACGTCAAACTTGCTGACACCCCTGCTGTGCTGAAAGACTATGCACCCGAATGGAGCAGACGACTGGACAAGGACAATCCTCTAAAGCTAAGACTGTGTCGCACTTCTTCTCCTTCTGCTTCTTCGTGATGGGGATGGGATCCCTTTGGGCAGTCCCTAATCCTCACCAACCTCTAAACTTAACATGGCAGTTGTTGACCCTCAGGTCAGGGATCAATAGAATAATTTTTCAAACTTCCAACCTCACTCCCCTCAACACTTGGTTCCCAACCCTCACCTGTGACCTAAAGGAAATGTACCGATACTCTGACTGGGCTGGCACGGTAACCAAAGTAATTTCAAAGCTAGGCTATAACAAGCAGTATCAGTTTTATGTATGCCCCGGTCATGACCAGGATGAGGCATGTGTAGACCCTGATCAATATTATTGCCCAGCATGGGCCTGTGTCTCCACAGGCACCATACCTTGGGTCCCTGCCAAAACCAATGACTTAATCACTATAAAAAGAAGCCCTTCAGTTTATAAGATGGGGCCCTGTCAGATTCAGGGTATGTTTGTGACACCCTCTCTCTCCTACTGTGACCCCCTCATGATAGACTTCACCCCGGCGGGGCGCCGAGTTACAGACTGGACGGTCGGGAAAACGTGGGGAATCAGGTTATATGACGACCCTAGAACAGGATGGTGTGATCTAGGAAGTCTTTTCATGATTAGACTAAAAGTCCAAACCCTCAGCACCGTCCCGGGGCTCACCCGATCTAATTTTGGATACCATATTCGGGGGTTTGCACCACCCACAGATAAGCCAACTACTGAATCAATTCCTAGACCCGAGCCAAGCAGTGTGCCCTCCACTACTGCCATCCACACCCCGTGCCGCAGTAACACTGCAGCTATTTCCTCTATAGAGAAAACCCCTGTACTAAATGCATCCTCATACTTTCTCTGGAATGCCTCCTCCCACCCTCTCTGGAATATACTAAGCAATGCCTACCTTTTTCTCAATAGCACCAGGCCCGATCTCACCCGGTCCTGCTGGCTATGCTATAGTCCCTGGCCACCTTATTATGAAGGCACTGCAATCATAGAAAACTACACCACGAGCCCGAGTTCTGATGCTTGCTGGTGGGCCCTGAGCACGGAAATAAGCTTGACCCTACAGTCAATCTCTGGAAAAGGAACTTGCGTGGGCAAGCCCCTTTCGAGGGTCCAGTCCTTATGTGCCCAGACTTTCTCCGTAGTCTCCAATGATTTTCACCTGCCCCCCGAGAACAGATGGTAGATGTGTTCCACTCACTTAACTCCGTGTTTTCATAGGCAGGTACTCACCCAGTCTGAGGGCTTTTGCATTTTGGTACAGTTACTCCCCAAAATACTGTATCACACTGAGGAGGATGTATTCCAGTTGCTGAAACAAGAAGAGTACCCCCGGGTTAAAAGGGAACCGGTCACTGCAATAACTCTGTCAGTGTTGCTAGGACTAGGTCTTGCCGGGGCAGGGACTGGTATCGCCTCCCTAGCCACTCAATCCCATCTTTACAGTAGCCTTCGGGCTGCAATAGATTCT
>NW_007257865.1:11125-40107 GCF_000164805.1 Carlito syrichta | reverse complement strand
CTATGCTATAGTCCCCGGCCACCTTATTATGAAGGCACTGCAATCATAGGAAACTACACCACGAGCCTGAGTTCTGATGCTTGCCGGTGGGCCCCAAGCACGGAAATAAGCTTGACCCTACAGTCAATCTCTGGGAAAGAAACTTGCATGGGCAAGTCCCCTTCAGGGGTCCAGTCCTTATGTGCCCAGACTTTCCCCGTAGTCTCCAATGATTTTCACCTGCCCCCTGAGAACGGATGGTGGATGTGTTCCACTGGCTTAACTCAGTGTTTTCACCCAGTCTGAGGGCTTTTGCATTTTGGTACAGTTCCTCCCCCAAATACTGTACCACACTGAGGACGTATTCCAGTTGCTGAAACAAGAAGGGTACTCCCGGGTTAAAAGGGAACCGGTCACTGCAATAACCCTGTCAGTGTTGCTAGGACTAGGCCTTGCCGGGGCAGGGACAGGTATCGCCTCCACTCAATCCCATCATTACAGTAGCCTTCGGGCTGCAATAAATTCTGACATAGAAAAAATAAAAACTTCTATTTCACACTTACAGGAATCCCTAACCTCTCTGTCTGAAGTAGTTCTGCAAAACCGTAGAGGCTTAGACCTACTGTTCCTCCAGCAAGGTAGCCTCTGCGCCGCCCTGGGAGAAGAATGTTGTTTCTACACCGACCATTCAGGGATAGTAAAGAAATCCATGGCTAAGGTGCGAGAAGGCTTGGCTAAGCGCAAATTAGAGCGGAGAGAGACAGGGATGGTTTGAATGTTGGTTTGACTACTCACCTTGGTTAACCACACTATTGTCTGCTTTAATAGGCCCCGTGATCATACTCTTGCTGTTGCTAACCTTCGGTCCATGTATTTTAAATAAGCTAATAACTTTTATAAAAGCTAGAATAAACACTGTGCAACTTATGGTCCTCAGGCAACAATAACAACAGGTGCCCCTGGACGACTCAGCATGTTAAAGGAATCCAAGATTAGATTCACTCTACCCTCATGAGAAGGGAAATGAGAGAACCGTAATAGAGTATACCATAAACTTAGGTTAAAAGCATGCTATAACCCAATAAATATGTAATCGGCTTGTGCACAATAGCACAGGCATTTTAGTTTTCTGCTTTAAAACATAATCTGTAGCTGTTTAAAGTTTCAGTTATGGGAAAAACTGCAAAGCTCCAGTTCAAGCTTCAACCCCTTCCCTTGACCCACTTTCCCCTTAGCAACAACCAATCAGGTGCCAGGGGGAAATCACCTAAGTTTCCAAATGTCTCTGCAACTTCCCCAGCTAGTGGGCCAAGGTCAGCCCGAGTCAAGCTAGCCAATCCTCCACGATTGAGCTGACCACCAGAGGTTACTACCCAATTAAATGGTAACAAGACTGGAAAGTCCCCCCAAACTCCTCCTCCCTTTGTGTAAAAACATAAAAAGTGTCTGCTTAAGGAAGTCAGGGCCTCTGGGTGTACTTCGCTGCGTCAGTTGTTGACAGAGGTCCAGACTCGAGCTTGCAAATAAAGACCCTCTTGAACTTTCATCAGAATTGACTCTTGGTGGTCTCTCGGATTGAACATTCGGCCACTACAGTAGACCAACAACTAGTAGCTGAAAACTTCCAGAAATTGTTCAAAAACTCAAAATTTATTTCCAAAAGGTTAACCTTCAAAAGACAAAACTATACCAAGGCCATAGTGCGATTTAAGAAAGTGTCAGGGCAGGGTTTTCAATTGACCTGCTATGATTTCTAATTTTTATTATTTATAATAATGGAAAATATGTTATACTTAGAGTTTTTTCTTGGAGAAAGCCTGACATGTCAGGCACAGATGACTGACAGTTATTAAAGACTGACAACTTTCAAGTCTTCTCTTAAAAGTTTTAATTTTTTACCTTGGAAATCGCTTAAATTTGTTTCTTCTAAATCTGGCAATAAAATGGATCCACCAGCTAAACAGGATATTCTGCTCTTCCTCCCTGCACAGAGAGAATTGATACTGTGCCTACTCCAGCTTGAGAAGTAAGTAGTAGTGGAGTACTTAGAGTTAATCTGAAAAACTAAATGGAAAAATGATTTCCGAGAATTATCACTGTTAAGTTCTAATAGCAAATTATTATAACTGGTTCCAAAGGGATATTTTAAAAAGATATTAAGATTTTTCAAGGGAGTCCTATTTGGGACTGAAATGCAGTCATTGTGTAATACCTCGCTACAAGCTTTCCTAATGTTTTGGGAAAGATGAAGGGCACATTTGGTCCTGTTGGTCTGTGGTAATTATGGCCAAGAGGTGCACACTAGGACACCCAAGTCCTAGAAACCAGCCTGGGTGAGGGCCAGAGAAAAGGTGAGTGTGGCCCCCAAAGCAGCTAAGGGGACCCCTCCTTTCCTGTCTATATGAAGCAGGGGTCAGGCCTTTCCCTCATAATGTTTTCTCTCTTCATAACAGTGGCAGGGGTGTCCCTCTGTGAGGAGACCTGACCTAGGTGTGGGACATGCAGACAGTTTTGGAGGGAGGAGAGTGTGCTCCTGTGGTGCAGAGGGAGATTTGTGACAGCCTGGACTGAGAAAAGGAAAGATGCTTTTGAAAAGGCAAGTGCCAGATTCCCATAGACTGGGTACTTTATTTCACAGTGAACTCACTGCCTCAGAGACTTCAGGGAGCTTCCTGTGGGCCCCAGAGAAGCCTGAGAGTTGCTAAGTCCCAGGCCCCACCCCAGCCCCTGTGAAGGGACTGGACTGCGCTGCTCTGCACATGTCCAAAGGGCTGTAGGAATAGCTGGATGGAGCAAAGGGAGCCTATGGTGGGGAGGCATGGAGGCCTGAAGGGCAAACCTGAGCTGAATGTGGAGTTGCTGGCCGGTTAAAAATCAACCTTCTTTTTTCTAAGAATGTTTTTTATTGGTTACAATTATATAAAATGTTTCATTTCAAATCACCCCTAATTATTAAGTATTTTCAGCAACAGCATAAACATTATTTTTTACACATCTGACAAGTGCCAATGATTTCAATGCTGGGAGGAGAAAACAGCCAACATCACTGTTGTCTATAATTAGCTTCTTCCTGTCTCGCAAAGCTACATTGATGGAAATCAATGGACAACCCTTTTGTATGTCAAATTATAAATTTTAATGTTTCATTAGAATAGTCTTTAATAGCACTCTATAACAAGAAGCAATAAAATAACTAACAGCAAACTTCAATACAGAACACTCTCCAGATTAACAACTCAAACAAAAAAGTAAAATGCAAATCATATATAATACAATTGAGAATTCAAAACAATTTAAATAATTTTAAATATTTTATTTTGAAACTGCTGCAAATGCTTTATACACTATTTCAACATAAAGTCACCATACCAGAAATGTAACAAAATGGGAATGATAGTGGAAGGGTTAAAGTGGCACAAATTCACCAAATATTCAACCACAAATTTTAAAGAGGTAGATTACTTTTAAAGTTGAGAACAAAAATAGTATGGATAAAACCTAGGCATTTTCCAACAACTCAGTCATTAATTTGGGGGGAGGCATAAAAATGTATGAATAAATGATATTTTTATACTTATGAAGAAGTCAATTTGTTGGTTAAATCTATTAGAGACTGATGTGTAAAACCTGGTTTGTAAATTCATTTACATTTAACATGTAGACATACATCTATGCAGGCTTTGGATGCATTTTGTGCATTGATATATTGCTATATATCCTCTGATAATATAGTACTTATAAATTACTGCCAGATAATAATCTGACAGGATAATGTCCATTTGGATATGCAAACATGACACAAGAAGAGGCATAAAAAAGAGTCCATATCTAATTTGGTTTCCTCTCCATTATGCTGGCAACCTACCTGTTAAAAAAAAACAAAAAACAGGGCAAGAGATCAGCTAAATGCCTCTCTCTGTCTATAATCCATTTCAAAGAAAGTCACCAAAGCTGGTATGTGACCAAAGTGTTTTAAATGAGTGTATCTGAAAATGTCATCCCTGAAATCTGCAACAAACTACTGCTAACACAGAGAACTTGCTTTACAAGGTGAAGTTCAAATTATGCCTCTCTCCGCTACGTGCCAAAAGCAAGGGCCACACTCAGATCTGAGTTACCAGTCCCAAGACGAGGAGCCAGTTCATCTAGCCCGTCTGACAGTGCCCATCTCTTTGGCTCTCAATCACCCAGGATTCCAGCACGCACGTCGGGCACCACCGAAGCAGCAGATGCCTGACTCTAAGCCTGCAGGCAATCAGTTGTGTGCTCGGATTTTTGAGTTAGCTTCAACTGGTCTTGCAAACTTGGTGGATTTCCTATCCCTTGCCATAGCGCTGACCCCAAGTTGAGCATGCAGTATCTTTTAGTCAATTAAGGTTTGTTTTGTTTTGGGGACTTTTCTACAGGAAGTTCCTGAAGTCCCTTCGACTCCTGCGTGGTGCCGCTGTGAGAAATCAAACTTCCAGCACAAGTAATGAGGCAAGACTTCCTGGAGCCGCACGGTCACAATTAGAAGACCGTCGGCCCTGGACACGCTTCCTCCCCACAGGCGGGAGAAGTGTTAGGACAACCCGACTTCCCTTGGCGTGGCTTCACAGCTCTGGACACCGACAGACAGGGGGTGGAAGGCGGGCCTTCATCAGGCTTGCTGGTAATTCTAACTTCTTTTTTTTTGAGTTGGAGTCTCACTGTCGCCCAGACTGGAGTGCGGTGGCCGCTCCGGCCACCGCAGCCCCGACCTGCTGGGCTCCGGCGATCCTTCCACCTAAAGCCCCTTGCCTGTTGGTCGTGGGACAGCCGGACTACAGTCCCAGCATGCCCAGGGCTAGAGGGGGTGTGCGGCTCTTAGGGCGTGTCGGGAGCTGTAGCGTCCTAAGTGCTCCCAGTCCCTTGTGGTCCTGCGGGGCTGCAGGACACAGCACGCGCCAGGGTGAGGGTGGGGCGCGCCTCGCGGGCCTGCTGAGAACTCCAGCGTCTTAAAGGTTTCTCGCTCCTCGGTCGCGGGTCTGCACGACTACGGTCCGGAGCGGGTCGAGGTGTTGGGCGCCTCTCCCCGCCAATCCCTGCTGGCCACTGACTCTCTGCTGCCACCTAGCCACCGGGATTGGGTTCCCTGAGGTACCTGAAGGACAGGTCCTGGCTGGGTGGTGGGGACGCTGTGACGGACACCTCACCCTGGCCAGGAGCGCGGGCTCTTTCTCCCTTCCCTGCGCAGCTCAGAGTCTCCACCAGCACCTCAGCCTTTCCAGAGCTCTTGATGTCATCATAGCTGTTTACCGAGCCGGGTGCTCCTTGTGGTTGGGTGTCTTTTGCTTAGATTTTGTGGCTCTAATTCCTCTGCTCAGGAGGTCAGCAGATGAGAATACTGAGGAACAGAGGGGGGATGTGTGCACCTGACCACATAAACTGTCCCCGTTCTCTGTAGTATCTGCTGGGTTCCGGGTTTGCTCCAGTTTCCAGGGAGCCAGTCGCATAACTGTTTTTCAGGTAGCCTTTAGGGATTCCACCCTCACTACCTAAGTCGCTGAGTAATGCCCACGTACTTACCTTACAACCCAATGCTCATCCTCTCCAGTGGAGTTGTGAAGCATTCCAGTTACTTGCAGATTTTCTTATTCTGATGTTGCTGAGTTGTTTATGAAGCTGGGCATCTTGTTTTTGGTCTCAAATACATTATTTTTCTTGTGAAGTTTGAAGTTGGATACTATTTTCTTAATGATATGGACATTTGCAGTAATAGGCAATTTTAAATATCTTAGTGAATTTAACTATCTCAACAACTTGATTAAGTAGGCCTGTGATCCCATTTTACAGGTGAGGAAAGTGGCAGCACTCAGGTTGAGTGGCTTTATTTCACACAAATTTTTTGATGTATTTCAAGTCTTTTTGTTTTTGAATTGGAGTCTCATTCTGTTGCCCAGGCTGGAGTGCAGTGATACACTCATGGCCACTGCAGCCTTGACCTGCTGGGTCAGGCAAGCCTTTCACTTCAGCCTTCCAAGTAGCTGGAACTACAGGTGCACATCAGTGTGCGTGGCTAATTTTTTGATTTACTGTAGAGATGAGGTCTCACCAAGTTGCTCAGGCTGGTCTTGAACCCCTGAGCTCAGGCAATTCTTTAGTCTCTGTCTCCCAAAGTTCTGGACATTACAGGCCTGAGCCACCGCGCCAGGCTACATTTCAAATCTTAACCTAGAAATCTTCCCCTAAGATGTGTACATACTTATCTCATATTCTACTTTGTCTCTCTCTCTCAACATCGCCAAGGGTATACAACCCATTCTAGGTTCATTTTCTATTTGGTGATAGAGAACTTGCACAAAGTGATGGGGAAGGGAATTAACTGGTACTTGGCCTTACCCTTGGCTGGGGTTAGGTTTCCTGAATAAGCTGGAGCAGTGGTAGATCATGACCACTCCTCACATGGAAGGAACATTTATTATCATGTACAGATAATCCTCACATTTTGCAGCTGTAATTTCTTTGTCCTATTTATCTCTCAGCTTTGTCTTACAGGTTTGTGTTGTACACTAACATGCAATGCAAATATTGATGAAAATAAAACTGCTGCCCTCCTACCAAAAGGTAACAGAACTAATTTTTTCCTTTTTTAATTATAAAAGAAATACATGCTGTTGAAAAAAAATCCAAATCACACAGATCTTTATGAAGTGAAAGTCTTTTCCTTCATCCATGCCCTCCAAATTCATTCCCTGCTTAGAATAAATTATTGTTAACAGGGTTGTGTGTATTACCCTGGATATTTTCTATGACAATTTTTTTTGAGTCAGAGTTTCATTCTGTCACCCAGGCTGGAGTGTAGTGGCACGCTCCTGGCTACCACAGCCTTAAACTGCTGGGCCCAGGTGACTCTTCCACTTCAGCCTTCCAAGTAGCTAGAATACAGGCGTGTACCACCATGCCCAGCTAATTTTTTGATTTACTGTAGAGGCAAGGCTTTGCCATGTTGCCTAGGCTAGTCTCAAACCTGTGGGTTTAGGCAGTCCTCTTGCCTCTGCCTCCCAAAGTGCTGGGATTACAGGTGCGAGCCACGGTGCCCAGTGACATAAAAATTTTATAAATTAAAACATAAACATAAGTAAATTATATCATACTATATATTTTGCTGTTTTTCAAGCTACATATTGATGTATTTCCACATCAGTGCACATGATTCTAATTTACTATTTTTAATTTCTCAAGTGGATACTATAAAGAATGGATGTACATTATTTAATTGTTCACTCTTTGATCAAAATTCAGAGTTCTTTAGTTTCACCATTATAAAAAAATGCTGCAGTAAGTTCCTTGTGCATAATTTACTACAGATATCTAATTGCTTAATTTGCCTTGCTTTTTTTTTAGTCAGAGAATATGTCATATTTTAAACATGTTTTATGATAATTATTGTTTGATTCAAAGGGAAATTAATTTTATCACTGGATAAAGAGTTATAAAGAAAACAGACTTCAAGGTTATGGATCTCAACATTTTGACAGAAAAGCATGAAATCTAGTAAGTACTGATCATTCCATTAATTTCTAGCATGCCAGTATTCCCACAGAAATTTAACATTTAAATTGCTTCTACTCTGCATGTACATAAAAGTATGACTTCATTCTATCTTTAAAAATTCTGACTCCAGGGATTATTGATTAGGCTTCAGAGAAAATAAGATAATGCTGTTGTGTCTTTTTCTCTTCAGCTGTAGGTTTCATCTGATATAGATCATAGAATTTAATGTGTTCAGATAGATAGATAGATAAGGCCAAAATTTCAAAGAAATCAACTCAAGACAGGCGTCTACAACTTTGATTCTTAACAAATAATTTCCTTCGATTCCCTCAAGTCTTATAATTCCTAGTGAAAATTCACCCATGGGTGAAGCGATATGGCTCTGTTTAATAATGTTTTGTTAGTGATTTCTAAAACAGTATGGATGAGGCATGCTGTTTTTGCTGTTTTCTTTTGTTTGACTGTGTTTGAAGGTAATACCAACTTCCAAAAATGTATTGAAAAGTGTTCTCTCCTCTTCTACTATCTGGATGATTTTGAGTAAAATTATGTTAATTCTGTCTTAAACACTGGATTAAAAAATATATTTTATGATGGCTTCCAGCAAGCTGGCAATGGGGCAGCTTGGTCTATGACACCTCTGCGAGGGAGAACACAGAAAGACTCTAGCTCTTTCCCCGGTGGGGTGCAGATCCCATCATTGGCAGCCTGCTCTTCACATGGAGCTTGGCCGTTGACACTGCTGAAGCCTCATGGAGGTCTGAGCAGCTGCCGCTGCTGCCACCTCCGTGGCAGCCATTGCACATCACACCGCCTATTCCTGAGGGGATCCACACCACCACTGCCTCTGTGGTAGCCATTGCACATCCCACTGCCAGTGCTTGAGGTGATCCATGCCGCCCACTGCCGCTGCCACTTCCCCCACCGCCGCCACCTCCGTAGTAGCCATTGCACCTTGCACCGTCTGTGCCTGGGGTGATGCACGCCTTCAGACCTTGAAGCCCTGCAGGCAAAATCTACTGGGATTGCTGCGGCCACTGCTGCCACCGTGATGTCCTGCCAGGCCATGGGTCTCCTCCTGTGTGCCTTGAGGCAGTAACTCCCTCTCCTCTGGGGAGGGCAACTGAGATAAAGACCATCCAGAGTGGTGAGATATCATCACCTGCTGGTGATTCAAGGTAACAGAACCAAAATGGGAAAAACAGAAGCTTGATAGACACAGGTCAGATCTGAGTGGTGAACTGGGCAGTGGTGAACTGAGTGGTGATCTGAACTGCCCTTCACGGCAGGCCAGGGGCAACTGACCCTAACTGTGAACAAATTCACCAGCCTGAAAAGACAGCTAGAAATCAGAGCTGAAAGGACATTGGAATTAAATGAAAAGTCTCAGCGTGTGCTTGATTGGTCCTGTTAGTTTACTTACTTGATTCAATTCCTTTTGCTATACGTCCCCCCCTTTTTTCCTTTCCTTTCCTTCTCTCTGTAAACCACATCTTTGTATAGAAGAATAGCACACCAATAAGGAGACTGGTTAGCTTGTATGTTAGTATCATTGTTTGCTTTAGTTTTTTTGTATGGGAGTTGGTAAGTTTGTAGCAGTGGTCTATTATTTTTATCGGTTTCAGTTTTTGTCTCTCTCTCCATTTGTTGGTACATCTGTTTTCCCCCTTAAACCTCACTCTCTCTTTCCACCCCTCTCTTCCCCCCACTGTCAGCTCCATTCTCTTCCCTCTGTTAACCTCATTTTATTTCAGGGAGTAAACCTACAGCCCCACTGCACAGACAGATTCCAAGACAGTGGGAAGTGGGTTTCAGATTATCCATACACCTGTCAGCGGATACCAGGACCTGCAGATAGATTTTGAAACACAGCTTCCCCCTTAAGTAAATCTGAAAACTGCAAAAAGGACCACCCCCAACCTACAGTGCAACTCCAGAATTGAACAAAGTAAGAGGATACACATAAAGGAGAATAGGAGATTGAACAAACAAAAGTAAAAGCAACCCCTCCACCCCTGAATAACAGAATTAAAGGAGATAGTGACATGGAGGGAAGGAAAAAATAGGGAGGAAAAAACTGCACAAATGAAGAAAAACCAAAAGAAGAATACAGGTCTCACACAGACTCCTGGGAGGTCAGACACTGAGAAAACAGACTTTGGAACACAAATAATGAAGAGCCTCCAGAATGACTGGTCACATGCAACAAACCCAGACATCAAGACATTAATAGAGAGAATAAAAAAATTGAGGAGAGACAAGAGGAAAATAGGAAGGAACTGATGACAGAAATAACAGCAGTAAAGAAAACTGTGATGGAAATAAATAACAAACTAAGCATGGAAAGCAGAATTAGTGAAGCAGAAGAAAGAATCTCAGAGCTTGAAGACCAAAACACAGAACTAACCCAAACTGTCAAAAACATAGAAAAGAAGCTTAAAAAGACAGAACAAAACCTTCAAGAGATGAATGATCATTTCAAGAGAAAAAACCTAAGAGTTATTGGCCTCCCTGAGGCAGAGAGAGAAACAGAGGCCACACTGGAACAAACATTTCATGAAATTATTCAAGAAAACTTCCCTCATCTCATCAGTGATGCAAAAATTCAAACACAAGAGATTCAGAGAACCCCTGCAAGACAACAAATGAGAAGACCAACTCCCAGACACATAATAATTTGCCTAAACAAAGTAGGTATAAAAGAAAAAATCCTATAGGCAGCAAGAGAAAAAGGTCAGACTACCTACCAGGGAAGACCAATTAGAATAACAGCAGATTTATCTACAGAAACCCTCCAGGCTAGGAGAGCTTGGAGCCCTATCTCCAAAGTTCTAAAAGATAAACAATTTCAACCAAGAATAACCTACCAAGCAAAGCTAAGCTTCATCAGTGAGGGAGAATTGAAGTTTTTCCCAGACATCCAATCCCTAAGAACCTACACTGCCACCAGACCACCTCTACAAGAAACACTAAAGAAAGTATTGAACACAGAAGAAAAAGAAAAAAGAACAACAACATTCTTCACAGGAGTACAGGCAAAAGATTAAAAACACACATTAACCAACTCTAAAACCAAAAGAAAGACAACATACAAATAGGAAGAACAACAACAACTTTGTAAGAACATTATGACAGGGATCAACTCTCACATTTCAATAATTAGCTTGAATGTGAACAGATTAAATGCACCACTGAAAAGACATAGAATGGCAAAATGGATAAAATATCACCAGGCAACAATTTATTGCCTACAAGAGGCTCACCTCACTAGAAAGGACACTCACAGACTCAAAGTAAGAGGATGGGAAACAAATTTTCAGGCGAAGGGAACACAAAAGAAAGGAGGAGTCATGATCTTAATCTCAGACAAAATACACTTTAAGCTATTAAAAATTTAAAAAGATATAGAAGGTGACTACATAATGGCAAAAGGTTCAATCCATCAACAACAAATATCCATCCTAAACCTATATGCACCCAACATAGGAGTACCAACTTACATAAAGCAGCTTCTAGGTAAACTAAAAAAAGATATTGACTCCAACACCATCAGAGCAAGGGACTTCAATACCCCACTCACAACCCTAGACAGATGATCAGAACAAAAAATCAGCAATGAGATCTGAAACCTCAATGTGACCCTTGACCCTGAATGGACTTAATTGATACCTACAGAACACTCCATCCAAAGACCACAGAATATACATTCTACTCATCACCACGTGGAACATACTGTAAGATAGACCACATACTTGGGCATAAATCAAGCATAAGCAAATTTAAAGGGACCGAAATTTTACCATGCACCTCCTTGGACCACAGTGGAATAAAAATAAACATTAACACCAACAAGGTTCCCCCAAACCCCACAAAGACATGGACACTAAACAGCATGATGCTAAACAATTCCTGGGTCAACAATGAAATCAAAACAGAGAATAAAAGATACCTGGAAACAAATGAAAATGAAGAAATATCTTACCAAAATCTCTGGGATGCCATGAAAGTTGTAGTAAGAGGAGAATTTATATCCCTACAAATGCACATGAAGAAAATGGAAGGATCACAAATCAACAGCCTAACAAGCCACCTAAGGAAGATGGAAAAGCAAGACCACCAAAACCCTAATTTCAGTAGAAGTATGCAGATCACCAAAATAAAAGCCAAATCCAGGAATAGAAGACAAAAAGATAACTCAAAAAATCAATGAAACAAAAAGATTGTTCTTCAAAAGGATAAACAAGATTGATGGTCCCCTAGTTAGACTGACCAAAAAAAAAAAAAAAAAGAGCAAAAAAGCCCAAATAAACACAATCAGAAACCCAAAAGATGAAGTCACATCTGACCCTGAAGAAATATAAAAGATCATTAGAGACTACTATGTACATTTATATGGAAACAAACTTGAAAATCTTAAGGAAATGGAGGACTTCGTGACATCAAACAACCTGCCTAGGTTGAAACAAGAAGAAATCGAGACCCTAAATAGACCAGCAACAATCAAGGATATTGACTACATAATAAGAAAACTACCTACTAAAAAAAGCCCTGGTCCAGACGGCTTTCCAGCAGAATTCTACAAGACATTTAAGGAGGAGGTGATACTAATCCTACTGAAAGTATTCCAGGCAATTGAGAAAGATGGAACCCTCCCCAAATCATTTTATGAAGCTAACATCACATTGATATCCAAGCCAGGTAAAGATCCAACAAAGAGAACTACAGGCCAATATCTTTGATGAACATAGATGCTAAAATTCTCAACAAGATCCTAACATACCGGTTTCAACAACACATCTCAAAAATCATCCATCCTGACCAAGTAGGCTTCATTCCTGTGATGCAAGGCTGGTTCAACATTTGTAAAACCATAAATGTAATTAAATACATCAACAGATGTCAAAACAAAAGTCACATGGTTATATCATCAGATGCAGAAAAAGCTTTTGATAAAATCCGGCACCCTTTCTTGATAAAAACCCTTGAACATCTAGTCATACAGGGAACATACCTCAAAATAGTAAAAGTCATCTAGGAGAAACCCACAGCCAGCATACTCCTAAATGGACAAAAACTGGAACCAATTTCCCTGAAAACTGGAACAAGACAAGGATGTCCACTCTCACCCCTCCTGTTCAATATAGTATTGGAAGTCCTGGCTAGAGCAATCAGAGAAGAGAAGGCAATCAGGGATATCCAAATAGGAAAAGAGGAAGTCAAGCTATCTCTCTTTGCAGATGATATGATTGTGTATCTTGAAAACTCAAGAGAATCTGTCAAAAATCTCCTTACACTGATAAAGGCCTTTGGCAAAGTCTCAGGATATAAAATAAATGTGCAAAAGACAATCGCATTTCTTTACACCAATAATAAACAAGCAGAAACCCAAATAAAAAGCACAATCTCATTCACAATAACTACACACACACAAAAAATGAAATACCTTGGCATCTTCTTAACCAGAGACATGCAAGACCTTTACAATGGAAACTACAAAACACTGCTCAAAGAAATCAAAGATGACACAAACAAATGGAAAACTATTACATGCTCATGGATTGGAAAAATCAAGATTGTGAAGATGTCTATCTTACCTAAGGCAATCTACAGATTTAATGCAATACCCATCAAATTACCAGCAACATTCTTCTCAGACCTAGAAAAAACAATACAGGAATTCATATGGAAACACAAACAACCAAGAATAGCCAGAACAATCCTCAACAACAACAACAAAAAAGCAGGTGGTATCACATTACCGACTTCAAACTTTAGTATAAAGCTACAATAATCAAAACAGCTTGGTATTGGTACAGGAACAGGCATATAGACCAATGGAATAGAACTGAGATTCTAGAAGCAAAACCTCAATTTCTCAACCAACTCATCTTCGACAAAGCTTCCACCATCTACCGCTGGGGAGAGGAGGGAAAACTGGCTGACCACATGCAGAAGATTCAAATAAGACCCCTTTCTATCCCAATACACAAAAATTAAATCTAAATGGATCAGAGACCTAAATGTAAAACGTCAAACCATAAGAACCTTAGAAAATGCAGGACATACCCTTATGGAAATTGGAACTGACATCCAATTCCTGTTCAAAACCCGAAACGCACAGGCCATAAGAGATAAGATAGACAAGTGGGACCTCATTAAACTGACAAGCTTCTGCAAAGCCAAAGAAACTATCAAGAGACCAGGGAGACAACCCACAGACTGGGAAAAAGTATTTGCCAACTCTATGTCCGACTAGGCCTAATATCTTGGATCTACAAGGAACTCAAATGTGCTGAAAAGAAAAAAAGAAACAACCCTATTACAAAGTGGGCAAAAGATATGAACAGACACTTCTCAAAAGAAGACATATAAGTGGCCAACAGACACGTGAAGAAATGTTCAACCTCACTAATCATCAGGGAGATGCAAATTAAAACTACACTAAGATACCACCTAACTTCAGTCAGAATGGCCATTATCAATAACAAAAAATAACAGATGCTGGAGAGGATGTGGTGAAAGGGGAACACTTCCACACTGTTGGTGAAAGTGTAAACTAGTGCAACTTCTGTGGAATACAGTGTGGCCATTCCTAACCTCTAAATATCGACCTCCCATACGATCCTGCAATCCCCCTACTGGGAATATAGCCTGAAGAACTCAAATTACTTTATGAAAAAGATACCTGCACATGTATGTTTATCGCAGCATTGTTCACAATAGCAAGAACCTGGAATCACACATGCTGTCCATCAAAAGAGGACTGGATTAAAAAAATGTGATACATATACATGATGGAATGCTATGCAGCCATAAAAAAGAACAAAATCATGAATTTCGCAGCAACCTGGATGGAACTAGAATCTATAATACTGAGTGACCTCTCACAGAAACAAAGATCTGAGTATCACATGTTCTTACTCAAATAGTGGACCTTGAACATCCATTGTAATACTATAAGAAAAGGACTGACAGTGGTGGGAAGCTATGGGGGGTAGAGGAAGGGAGGTGGGATTAATGGTAGTAATATCTGCCTGGTGATGGGGAAACACCCCTTATCAACAAGGATGCCAGAACGAAGCATATTTGTAAACCTAACCCTTAACTGTATCCCAGAATATCAAAATAAAAAATACTCATTAAAAAAAGGGAAAAAATATATTTTATTAAAAAATATATATTTTATTTTATAAATATATATCCATAAAACATATTTGGGTCTGAATTTTTTATTTTAGTTTTAAAAATTATGATTTGGCCAGGTGCAGTGGCTTACCTATTGCTTGCAATGGCAGCACTTTGGGAGGCCGAAGCAAAAGGGTTGCTGAGTCCTGGAGTTCAAGACCAGCTTGGGCAACTTAGCAAGGCCTCATCTCTAAAATAAAAATAAAAAAAATTAAATCAGTGTGGTGTTCCAGCTACTTGAAAGGCTGAGGCAAAAGGATCTATGAGTGTGCCACTGCACTCTAGTCTAGGTGACAGAATGAGACTCTAATTAAAAGATAATGTAATACAATAAAATCAAATTTTGATTGCTTCTTTCATAGTATGGGGCTAAAAAATCAGTGTCTCATTGGGTAGTTGTAGTTTGTGTGTGTGTGTGTGTGTGTGTGTGTGTGTGTTGAGGAACTGGTCCATTTCATCTCATCTGTTTATATAGATAATTGTTTGTAGCATGTCCTTATGTCATGGACTGAGTTGTGTCTCTACAAAATTCATATATTGAGGTCCTAACTTTCATTGTGATGTTTGTGGTGATAGCTCCTTTTAAGATGGAATTAAGATGAATTAAGGGCCAGGTGTAGTAGATCTTGCCTGTAGTCCCAGCTACTCAGAAGGCTGAGGCAAAAGGATCACCTGAGCCCAGGAGGTGGAGGCTGATAAAAAAGGGATGATTGTACCACTGCATTTCAGCCTGGGCAACAGAGTGAGGCTCCAACTAAAATAAAACAAAATAAAAAGGTGAATTAAGGTTACATTGAGTCATAAGGGTGAGGTCATAATGCAATACGAGTATTATCATGAAAAGACCATGTGAGGACACAACAAGAAGGCAGTCATATGCAAGTCAAGGACGGAGGTCTCAGGAGAAACCAACTGTCTGGGACCTTGATGTTGGACTTCCAGCCTCCAGAACTGTGAGAAAGATTTTTTTTTTGGTTATGTCACCCACTCTATCAATCATAGCAGACTCATATATCTTATTATATTTTTTAAGTCCGCAGGGTCTGAAGTGATATTACTTGTATTAATAGTTACCGGTATGATAGTTTGTGTCTTGTCTTTTTTTGGTCAGTCTTGCTTGAGGTATTTCCATTGTACTGATTTTTTTTAAAGGAGTCAGTCATTTTTTTGAAGGAATCTGTCCTTTTATTGATTTATTCTAGCATTTTTTAATTTCCATTTTATTTATCTTATTATTTTTATTATTTCCTTTCTTAGGTTTCTCTTGGGCTTAGTTTACTGTTCTTTTTCTAGTGTTTTCATGTGGGAGATTAGATTATTTGGCGAGTTGCTTAGATTATTTGGAGAGTTGCTTTTTATCTAAGATATTAGTTTAGTGCTATAAATTTCTTCTGTGCACTGCTTTTGCTGTGTCAAGAAATTTTGTTATCTTTTCATTGTCTTTCAATTTAATGTATTTTTGGTTTTCTTAGAGACTTCCTCTTTAAGTTTCTAAGAGTTAGAGATGATTATATTGTCTTTGTGTTACTAGTTTTTAGTCTGAGTCTATTATAGGCAGAGAATACACTGTTTAATCTGATTTTTAAAATTTGTTCAGAATTTTTTCATAGCCCAGAAGATGGCCTATCTTGCTTTATGTTCCATGGGTTCTTAAAGATAATTCATACTTTGATATTGATTTAATTGTTCTACAAATGTCAACTATAATCTATTGGTTGGTGATGATGTTTAATTGTTCTAGTTTTTTTGTATGTTTGCTGTTGAAATTTTCTCAGTTCTATGTTTTAGAGAGAAATGTCAAAGTCTACAACTAGAATTGTGTATCTGTCTCTTTGTCTATTTTTCTTTTCAGTTTCTTCCAGTTTCTGTTTAATGTTTTTCAGTTCTGTTGGTTAGTGCATACACATTTTGAATTGCTATGCCTTCTGGATGGATTAACCCTTTTATCATTAAAAAACTCTTTTTTAATCATTTGCTCATCTGTTGATGACAGGCTCTCACTCTGTCAACAAGGATAGAGTACAGTGGCATGATCATAGCTCACTGCAGCCTTGACCTCCTTGGCTCAAGTGATCATCCCATTTTAACCTCCTCAGAAACTAGGACTTCAAGCATGCACCACCACACTACACACTGGCTAATTTTTAAATTTTGTTTTGAGATAAGGCCTCACTATGTTGCCTGGGCAGGTCTGGAACTCCTGGGCTCAAGTGATTTCTCCATCCTTAGCCTCCTAAAGTGCTGGGATTACAGGTGTAAGCCACCACACCCAACCTCCTTGTATCAATATTTAATTTTTCTTTACATCTCAATTAATTTTCTCTAACATCTACTTTATCTGATATTAATATAATTACTTCTGCTTTTCTTCATTAACACATTTTTCCAGCTTTTTGTACTTTAAATCTATGTATTATTATATTGGAAGTGAGTTTCTTCTAGATAGCATATACATGGTCATATTTATTAATACACTTTGTCATTGATTATTTTAGCCTCTTTACATTTAAAGTCATTGTCATTAAGTCTGACATTTTATATTTTGTTTTCTGTTTGTTCTCTCTATTTTTTCCTTGATGTTGTTAACATCATGCTTAGGCCATGTCAGAGCAGAAGGAAGTTGTTAAAAACACTTAAATATACCATGCGAGTGATTTCAAGATGAATCCACATTTCTCTGTCCTTCCCAGGCCAGTCCTTTAAGAGACCAGGAAATTCAGCATTTCTTACAAGAATGGGGATTCCTTGGAAGTGAGTTTCAATTTGTGTCAAGAAAGAGTAATCACATACCATCAAAGTCAGTCACTCCAGGTCTCAAAAACAGGAGCATATAGAAGAGCTGGGCCTCACAGGACTGTGGTGGTCCTTTTCCACCTAAAAGGTACTACTGCCTCAAACACTCTCAAGATGGCACTCTCACTTGATTCTAATAACAAACAAGCAAAACTGGGAGGATGTAGACTTCCCCATTTTGTGTCAGAAATGTCTTGAAGAAAATTCATATATCTGAATTACCACAGGAAAGTATGAGGAAAAAAATGCAAAATTGGTGTCATTTTTGTTTTGCTGGTGTCCTGGGTCCACATGAGTTTCAAGAAGACTGAAGGGTGCCAAACCTGCAGGAAATTGAAGAATGACTGGCAGACCTGCCTCTTAGGCCTAGGGTATCACCTGCCCATTTAAGTTCATGATGCAGAATTGTTAAAAGAATCTTGTTAAAAGATGACATGCCAAACTCAGACATCAACAGAGTCCTACATGCAGAATTTAGAGAGACAGATTTCTCTAAAGATGGACATGGTCAGTTGGCTTGCTAGGGAAAGCTACATCCACCAGCGACATGTTGGACAAACTGGCCTATATCACACACAAATATCAAAGGAATAGCCCCCCCATGTGCTCCTGAATAACTAGAGAAGGTAACAGGAGAGGCATGCACACAGACACAAGAAGCCCACAGATCCAGATGATTCCCTTGCTGATCAGAATATTAAAGATCTATATTATGCAAGCAATAACCCTGGAGCAGATAAACTTCTAAAGCAGGCTTCAACCACACCTCATTTGGACCTCCCAGAGAAAATGACTATTCCCACACTAGATTTTGATGGTCGGGTGATACTGAGACAGACCTAAGAACTCATTTCTATCAGTTTGGAGAGATCTGGACACTCAATGTTGTGCAGAGACAACAGTGCACTTTCCTACAGGTTTCTATAGCATAGGCTGCAGAAGGGGCTGCTGAGAAATTCTTTAACAAGATGATTGTCAGTGGCTGCAGACTCAATGTAAAATGGAGAATCCCAAGCAGCCAGAAAAAGAAAAAGAGGACAGACCACAGACTCTGGGATCCTTCTAGGGTCTATTCCAGCATTGCCAGAAGCTCTTCCTCCCATGCAGCTCTGGTTCCCACTTTGGAGCATTCTTGCACAGAGTGGGACCACATTTCCTATTTCTAACCAATAAATGCACCTACCAAGGATGACAGATCTAGGGACCTGGACTTCTGGGTCCCCACTTGACCAGTTTTTTTTTCTTTTTCTTTTGAGTTGGAGTCTTACTCTGTCACCTAGGCTGGAGGGCAGTGGCATGTGCATGGCCACTGCAGCCTCAACCTACCAGGCTCAGGCAATCCTTCCACCTCAGCCTTCCAAGTAGCTGGAGCTACAGGCATGTGCCACCATGCCTGGTTAATTTTTGCTTCAGTGTATGATGAGGTCTGGCCAGGTTGCCCAGGCTGGTCTCGAACCCATGAGTTCAGGCAATCCTCTCACATCGGCCTCCCAAATTACTAGGATTATAGGCATGAGCCACCGTGCTTGGTCTTGACCACTTTTCTTAAGTCCTACAACCTAGAGTATGTATCCTGGAAGCAGGGCCCTAGCCCCTAGCACCATCTGCTTGACCTCAGACCTCTCCCCATTGGTGGTCATGCGGTGTCCACTCAGGAAGCCTGTCATCCCTGCCTGGTTTGTCCCTGCTGGTCATGAGCAGGTCCCAGGTACCCACACACTGTTCCAAGGGTTCTCGCCCTGCCATGGACCAAATTTTAGTTCTGGTCAGGAGCACAGAGGGCTTGATCTCCTCTGCGGTCATCCCTAGTGCCTACCCTCTCCTAGAGTTCAAGTTGAGACCAAGTTGGGCTCCTCTGGATGTGGGACTTTGGGGAGTGAGATTTTGTGGCACACATTTGCCAGCATGAGGTCCAAGGCATGCTACTGGCTGACTGAGGCTTTGAGGATGCCATACTTACCTTCTTCTCCAGCAGCCTCCAAGTGTCCAGCTTCCCTGTTGACATTGATTTCACATGCCTAAGGAACTGTCTGGGGCTTCAGGGCAGCTTGCTGCATGCTGCCCTGGTTCCTTTTGGGTTATGTGGGTCCCTGCCCCCCAAGGAAGGACAGATGCAGGCATTACCATATTGGGGATGAGTGTGTCTGCATTTTCAGTGGGCTGGGCAGGACCTGGTGTTGGAGCCCCAGTGGGGTTGCAGGGAGAGGCCTGTCCCATGGTCCTTGTCTCCCAGGGAAGATATGGAAGAGACAGGGGCCCAACATCCTTGCTCCAAACTGTACCATGGAAACAATTGGCTCCTGATGTCAGATGCACGGGAGCTTTGAGAGTGAATTCCAACACAGAAATCACCAAACAACTTGTGATGTGTTTTGAGCCAAGGACCGGCTGGCCACACCCTGAACCTCCAGGCCTCCAGAAGGCATCCTACTTCCCTACACTCTGCAGAAGTCCCTTCATGCAGCTGGGTGTTGGCTTTGGGGACAACCCAGTCAAGTAAGGGCCAGGGAGGACCAGGCTCCTGTTTGAGAGGTGCTGCCCCACGGGCAACTTGACCTTAGCTGGTGGACTGGGGAGAGCCAGGCTCTCTCTCTCACGGAGGGTCTCCAATGTGGGGGATTCCCACAGAGGTTTGGTTGCCAGGAGACTCACTGCAGGCCCAGGGCCTTCCCGGGGAACTCCTCAGTTTTGACTGAAAGAAAATCAGACTTGGTCAACTTCCCCACTGAGCTTATCTTGCCCTCACAGGGTGGGGACCCATGGACTAGGATCTCTGGAGTCCTTGGATTCTCCATGTGGCTCCTCTGGTCTAACACTGAGGACACCCCTGCAGGTTGCTGATCCCAGAGCTAGGGGTGTGTGCAGCCTGAGGTGTGGTTGCTGTTGGGCACCTTAGGCTGCCCCTGTGACAACCCTCTAAGGTTAGGCTGGTTGAGAACTTCCTGCCTCATGCACTCACCCCAGGGCTACTACAGAACTCAGGCTGGAGAGGCATTCAATGTCACTCAAGCCCCTTTGAGACCCTAACATAGGAACTGTCTTCACTGTGGGTGAGATGCCCCCAGGCAGTCGGTCCCTCTGCCCTTTGAGGCTGTCACACCATGCCAGCCACTGGACATGGCCACACTCAGCTCTGGGTTATGGCTCTGGGTTGAGGTCCTACCTGGGCCCTTTCCCAAATCCTCTCTGGGTCTGGGACATTGATCTTTCTTACTCTCTGGTTCAGAGTATATTATCTTGCTGCCCTCAGAGGGGTGTTCAGGAGTGAGGGGCCCCTGCCGCTTTTTAGGATTGTTGGCATTGGCTTGCACAGATGGGTTTGACCTTTCTGGTACGCTGATTCAGGGGCCTTCAAAGGTAGGAACAGAAGGACTTGGAGGGATTTTATCCACATGCCCTGTCCAGTCTCTGAGGCATGTCCAGTAAACCCAAGGTCAGCACCTGCCTTGGGGCCCAGCTAGCTTGTTTTCAGAAGCTTCTTAGAGGAGGAAAAAGGCCCAGAGATATGGGCTGGTGGGTCCCAGATGCTTCCCTGTATTCACTGCCCCAGTCACCACCCGTGTCCACTGGCCACCCCCTCTGCCTCGCTGAACTAACCTCTCACATAGCAGGGACAGGATCTTCCCTCCACCTCCAGGGCACTGGTGGGGGCAGCTCCATCTCACTGTACGGTGATGGAAGACAGCTGAGAATTCAGACCAGGCTGGGAGCGTCCCCCCCCCCATGTGGGCCCCAGGGAAGGACCAACCACATACCCATCCACCCCAAGTCTCAGCCTAGGAGATAGCCTAGGGAAGGGAGCACAGGCCTCCCTGTGGGCTGACACCTAGGGGGACTGGGACACAGGAGCAAGAGGAGCACGGGGCTGGGCAAGAGCCACCAGATGTCTAAGAGGGGGTCAGCCTGCAGCATGGATCTGTCCCCCCAGGATGGAGGAAATATCCTCTGTGGGAGCTGAAAGTGTCCAGTCCTGAGACAAGATGGTGCTGCCCAGGGGTAGGTATCTGGATCCTGACAACAGTCCCCCAGAAAGTGACCACATCCCATGCTGGGTTCCAGGGAGTCTGGCCTGAGACCTGCCAGTGCACTGAGGGTGACTTGGGACCTGGCCTGCCTGATGCCCCATATCCCTCACAGGATCTGACCCTCCAGTGTCCACCTGCTTCTCCTTGCACCCTGGCTGCTGATATTGCCTGGTCCCAGACTCCCCCCCCCATTCCATCTGGCCCCGAGACTGCTACTCTCTCTAGCCGTAGCAGCCCTTCTTTTACCCTTGTCCTGTCAAAACCTCAGAGTAAGACCCCCTTGATCCATCCACATACCTGCCTTGTCCACCTTCTAACTGGACTGCTGAGAGCAACTGGGGAGATGCCCAGGGAATGAGGGTGATTGAGGTCAGCTGGGCTCCTCACACCAGGCCCCAGATCTCCTCCCAGCACCAGACTCAGGGGTCAGGTTGCCTTAGCTGAAAGCTCTGCTGCCTCACTTGTTTCCTCATGAGATGCCCAGGCCAGGATCCTGCCCATCTTCTATCCACAAGGCCATAGCCCTTACTAATTCTGTACCCCATCCTGTGCTGGCTGGACTAGACCCTCTGAGCCTTTAGAGGCCTGCTGGAGAATTGCTCACAGGCCATGCCAGGTGCCCTCTCTCCCTGTGGCCACACCCTGCAGATCTGACCAGGACAGGCTCCAGGGGAAAAGCACCAACCCTCAGGCTGCCCCCCCCACCATGCTGACATGGAGACCACTGTGCTGAAAACCCAGAGTTCTGGTCCAGCCCCATCTTCATTCCCGTCTGTTCTCCTTTGTTCCCCACAATGGGCCACTTAGCTATGGTCTAATGCCGACCATTAGTGAACCTGCAGGGGAACTGGGGATGGGTCTGACCCTGGGAAGGAGGTGGACCTAAGTTGGAGAGGCATGTCCTGCCTCAGAGAGGCCCTGCTAAAACAAAACCTATAGCTGAGATAAGATTGCTGGTGAGACAGAGGACTCACTGTGGAATCTTGAGCAGATCGGTCATTTTGTAGACTAAAAAAAATCTTCATGCCCTGTGCCATGGCACCACATAGCAGTGTCTCTGCAATCCAGAGGGCCATGGTGAGGGAGGGCAAGGTGAGAGGTGTTGAGACCTTGAGGTGTGGGCAGCCCTTCCCTGCCCTGTGTCCCAATGAGTCCCAGGACCCTCTGACCCATGGTCAGAGGGAGAAGCAGGAGAGGGGAGCCCCTGTCTCTCTCAAGGGAGCAGCCAGACCTATGCCTGATTATGCTTGGCCATGATGTCCCTTCACTCCTGGGCAAACAGGGTATCCATATCCTCCTCCATGTCCAACCTGCATGACAAAATAATCCAAAGATTACACTGCAACTGAGAGCTTCAGAGAACATCCTGAACTGCTCCTGTCAGGGACCCAGACTCTGGCCAGGTAAGCCTCATTCCATCACCACCCCCAGGATAAAGGGATGCGTGCCAATGGCCCCTCCTCTGCCTGGGTGTCTGGAGACCATACCCCTGACAAGTGATGGGTTCCTGCTTGAGGACACGAGAACAGAGATGCCTGAACAGCAAGGCCTGTTGTCCCCAAATGGCCTGGGATGGGCACACACCTGCACCAGGATGATAAACCTGCTGGGGGTGAAGGACCCATTATGGACTGTTCTACTCTTGGAGGGAGAGGTCTCTATATGATCAGCTTCTTGGGATTATTTAGGGCCCATAGGGATGCCCAGTTTTCTATAGGAAACCTGAAATCTTATGACTGCTCCGTTTTACTCAAAACTCACTGTAGCCAGTGAATCAGCTTAAATAATAATGCCAGCTAAGAAGGAGGGTGTTTGTTTTGAAGAAAGGAGTAATCTGTTGACTCTAAAGCAGGCTTTGGGCTTGTGGAGACCATGTGTTAGGTGGAGGGACAGCAGATTCCTTGATTTTGAGCTGTCAATACAAGAAGGGGCTTTATTGTCCCAGGTCACCAAGAAGGAACAAGTGAGCTCTGGGAACTTGATCCTGTAGAGCACCCAGAGGGAACCTTCCTTCCAGGAACACTTGGGGCAGATAGAGGGTGATATCTCTAGAGGACAGGAGGGACAGAGACTTATTGAGAGAGGACCCTTGTCCCCGCCCCACAGGAAGGACCCTTGTCACCTGCTGGCCATCCCTCCAGAGCTCCTTCACTGTCCACAACTGACAGAGGGCAGAGGGCTTCCACCCCACTCCCAGATTGGAGATCCCATATGTCTGGTGGGTTCTCCAGCAACCATCACTGACCATGCCTGAAATATAAGTTGAAGATACTCCTTCCTATTTTAGGATTCATCTTAGGGTACAGATTTGGACCAAGGAAAATCCTCCTCCCTCACTCATAGAGGCCCCATCTCGCTGCCTCTTCAAGGGCCAGACTCTGCTCCATCAGGCTCCAGAATTCTGGGTAGATTTTGTATCTAGGCCAGGGAGGCTGCAGCTGAAACCACATCCCAGAGAGTTAAAGAAACTAATGACTAAATTCTTTGGCTTGCAGCAGGGATCCCCAAACCCTGGACTGCAGACGGGCACTGCACAGGAGGTGAGTAAACCAGCAAGTGGAGCTTCATCTGTATATACATCCACTCCCCATCTCTGGCATTATTACCTGAGCTCTGCCTCCTGTCAGATCAGCACTGAAAAGCCTGCTTCTGTTTCCAACATCCTGTCTTTGTGAAGCAGGGTTTTCTGCAGTGACAGCAACTAAAAAGAGATTAGAGAGTAGACTAGACATGAGCAACACACTTTTTCCTCTCACCTCCAGATGGGATCATCTAGTTGCAGGAAAACAAGTTCAACACTCCCACTGATTCTGCATTATGGTGAGTTGTATAATTGTTTCATTATAGATTACAACGTAGTAATAATATAAAATGCACAATAAATGTAAAGTGCTTGAATCATCCTGAAACCATCCATTTCCTACCCCCTGGTCTGTGGAAAAATTGTCTTCCATGAAAATGGTCCCTGATGCCAAAAAATTTGGGACCGCTGGTTTACAGGACAACGAATAAGAAAACAGCTTCCTGAAAAGCTAAACCTCCCCCAAAGAGTAAGAAATGAATGACTGACAGATATTCTTGAGTTTGGTAGGGGTTATGGTTAGGATTTAGGGATAAGATTAGGGCTTATGGTTAAGGTTAGGATAAGGGTTAGGGTTTAGGGTGATGATGAGGATAAGAGGTAAGGCAGGGTTAGGACATTTGGGTTAGGGTTAGATTCATGGGTTACAGTTAGGGTTAGAAAATTAGGGTTACTGTTTATGGCTAGGTCATAGTTAGAATTAGGGATATAGTGTTCAGGTTTGGGTTCGAGTGGACGGGGTTGGGTTCTAGGGCCTGGTTTTGCATTTAGTGTTAGGGTTTAGTTAGTGGGTTCTGGTTGGATTAGAGTTGGTTAGGGATCAGAGTTTTAGGTTCATGGAGTGGGCAGCCCATCAGGAGTTTCCCATGTGGTGGGTCTATCGTGTCTCACTTCTCTTCCATGTCCAGTTGTCAGGAGTCATTTCACTGTTTTCTCTATCCACTTCCTTTTATATGCAGGCTCTCAGCGCTAGTTTGCCTTCTTATCTCACCTGTCCAATGAACATAGCTCTCCACCATTATTGTTCTTCCCTCTTTTCTCAAACATCCAATAGCAACCTTCTCTGTATGCCTAGCTCCTACCACTCTTGTCTTGTCCACTCAGCAGGCTCTACCAGTGCCTGTTCGGCTTACTTCTCTCTCTTGTCCAATAGGCAGGACTTACCTCAGTGCCTGTCCAATTGCAGGCTCTCAATGCTTGCTCCACCCACTTTCCTATTGTGGCCACTCAACAGGCTCTACCAGAGTTTGCCCTGCCCACTTCATTCTCTTGTCTAATCAACAGCACTCTCATCAGTGCTCACCCCACCCCTCACATGCCTGTCTGATACCAGGCTCTCAGTACTTGTCTTGTCTACTTCTTTCTGCCATTCAGTGAGGGGATCTCCCAGTGCTCTCTCCTACTTCCCTCCTTGTCCAATCAGTTGACTTTCCCATTGTGTTGAGTTCTGGTCTTGCACTAGGGTGGCCCTAAGAGGGGAAAGTGTGTAGGTTCGGATGCATGGTCCATTTGGAGGCATCCGCAGGCAACATGCTATCCCACTTTACAGTGGGTTTGTGCCAGGTACAGGGGGCATGGTTCCTGCCCCTCTAGGAACTCAGGATGGCCCTAGGTGTGTATCTGGGTGGGCTGAGCAAGAGCCCTGCCCAGAAGGATGTGCCTGGCATGCCTGTCCGGGCCTCCTCTGGCTTGGAAGTGGGGGTCAGCCCTGGGGACAGGGCCTGCATGTCCAGTCCACGCTGACCATTCCTTGCCTCCCCGGGCATGTGTTCAGAGATGTTCCTGTAACCAGTACATGAATGCACTTGGTGTCTTCTCTGCAGTCTTTGGAGAGGTTAGTCTGGACTCCCACCCCTTTTCTCAATGGAAGTGAGCTGTCAGAGCCACCTCTGCACACCCACATGGCAGGGAAGGGAAGCAGGGCTAGTTTTTTGGTCTGGAGGCAGGATGACTTGGCCTTGGAGATGAGCTTGACTACTGAACAGGTGTGCAGTTGGAATGCTAGTCACTGGTGGCCAATTGATCCTTCTCCAGTGCAGGAAAGCAGCCCTGTAGGTCAGGGGTGAAGATCCTAGTGCAAGTGAGAGGGTTCCTGAATACCTGCAATCCTCAGGTGAGCCCCATGTGGACCCCCTAGGTCTCAGTGGCCTGAGGACCTCAGCCTTCTTAGGATTGTGGGCTAATTTCTGACAAGGGCCAGATCTAGGTAGTCACTCTGGCTACAGGGACACCCTGCCCCCAGTCAATAGGATCAAGGCTTCACCTTGTTGGGAGGATCGTTGAGGCTGAGGCAGGTTGTGGATGCCCTTCTACATTTCAAGGTTACTGTGTGGCCATGGCCAGGAGTTGGACTGCAGACAGGGACCTCATGTGACCAGGGGAGGGAATCAGTGAGTAGATTTGTGAAGTGAACCCAATACCAGGATTTGGGGTGTCCTGGATTGGTACTTATGGATTGTTTGTTCAACTAAGGACAGGCCAAGAAACAAACATGGAATATTGGGATGAACCAGTGGGGATACCCTTTTCTGGCCAACAGGGCTGCTCTTATCTTGGAAAGAGTCTTGAACTCAGACCCTCACTAAACCTGCACTCCCGTCTCATCTACTTTCAGAGGGATGTGAAGAAGGGGACCTCCACAGCCCTCAGAGACCATTCAAGGAGCATGGGAGCCAGTAGTCTTGACCCTGCACTTTCCTGGAGGTGGGACAATCTCAAAGCCACTGGCTGCCAGGTTCTGTCATCTCCATGAGCTGCAGGACCATTTGCTCAGTTCTCTCCCCACCTCAGACGAAAATCAGGACATGGAATGCACTTGGGGATGCCAGAGCCCCAATACTGGGACCAAGTCATATTTCATGTTGCAGAGATGCAAGCAAGGAGCCCACATCGGGGACTGGGGTGGGAAGCAGTTTCCTCTGACTCCCTGTTTGTTCCCTGCAGCCTGTCTCACTGCCTGAGTTTATGTTTCTTTTGGAGAATTGGGGTCTAGTCTTAGGAGGAAACACATGCAAACTTACCACCAAAATACAAACTCAGCTGTCATTGTGGCCTGTTTATTTCTCGTATATGTCTGTTTTGCTTTTCATTGAATGAGTAATAGCCAGTATCTCTTGAGTTCCTACTATGCACTCTGTGTTCCTCCTGTGATGAGGCATGGACCTGATGTGAAGATAAGAAAGGTACAGGCTGGTTAACCTCAGAGCTGGGGCTGTGTGGGGCTTGCCCAAGTCGTGTCTGACCATCAAACCATGCTCAACTCTACACCTCCTTTTATGTGTACCATTATGACATCAGCATGTCTACTGACGCTTCTTGTGCCTGCTCACATGCAGGCCAGTACTGCCCAGGTGTGTGACCCCAGGTAGATTCACATAACCTCCCACTTATAAAATGGTGATAGGGTCTGTCATAGGGATTGTTGAAAAGGTTAAGACGGATGGTTAACAAAAGCTCAGGAGCACCACTGAGACACAGTGAGTGTTTGTGGAATATTGTTTAAGTTATTTTCAACTGTTGCCTCATAGTCTCAAGATCAACTGTCATTTATCGACTCAACTACTAGGTTCTTGCTTATCATTTTCAGTTTTGAACACTGTAGAAGAATACTTCATTGAATGACATTGTAAATAAATAGCTAATATATTTTAGGTTTCCAGTAATAGTCTTTATTAAGACTCTCTGGGGGCCAGGTCTGCCACAGCCCAATCCTAGTCCTTGTAGCCATAGGAAGAATGATGGAAGTAGAGTGATTAGTGATGTCTGGGCCCCATAGCATCAGTGACTGAGTTGAGATAGGAACCCACATTCCAGAAATTTGCTGTAGTGTCCTCCCAGGCTTCTCTGGCCTGAAGGAGCCTCTGCCCCCCAACAATTGGTGTTCACTATGTCCCCCAGGTCTCTGCAGAGTGGTGAGATATACAGGGGGTGCCAAAAATGTATACATATTTTAAGTTTGTTGTTCACTTAAAATATGGTGTTAATGAAATGTTAGTGTCACCATGCAACAGGAAGACAGTCAAAGAAAATGGTGGAAGCACAGTTGCGTGAACATCACCCTACACATTGCTACTGTAACTCAATTCAACTTCAAAAAGTAATACATAGATAATATATCTTAAAATGTATGTGCCTTTTTTTGGTACCCCTTGTACCAGAAAAGGCCCACCTGTGATTCTGCTTCCATGCCCCCTCTACTCTGGCTCTGTCTGTGCCTCTGGCTGCTGGTAGCAACATGCTGGACTCTTATCTGACTGTCCCTGATTCATGCTTCATTTCAGACTGAAGCTTCATTTAAGACTGGCAGCTGGTTCATGATCATGGGCTGGACTTTACAATGTACTGTGCAGATACTGGTGTGTGCATTGCTGTCCTTGATGATCCAGCCCTATAGGTGGGTCTGCAATGGACAGCCCAAATGTTTCTGCATCAGATACTGTGACTACTTGGTTCTTGTTTGAGGGAGCAAAAGTGTGGGTAGAGCCAGAATTTCCTAATTGCATCCGTGGTGTTTAATTAGACCTGGAGCCAGTGCAGCAAGATCAGAAATGCCCCAAATACATTACCATTATATTATATGTAATATATATTAACACACACACACACACACACACACACACACACACACACACACACACACATTATATATGACTGAAAAATAGGATGGTGAGAGTAAAGTTGGAAGGAGAAAGCTGCCACCCTGCAGTCCACTCCTGTCCACCTGACTTAACTGTTAACATCTGGTGCAAAAAGAAGTCTGAACTTTTTTTTTCCATAATCAATATTATTTATTATGGTTTTGTGGGGTACAGTTAAGGGTTAGGGGTACAATTACGTTTCATTCAGGCACCCTGTTGATAAGAGGTGTTTCCCCATCCCCAGACAGATATTTGCTACTGTTAATC
>NW_007257865.1:9961-10417 GCF_000164805.1 Carlito syrichta | reverse complement strand
CAGCAGCTGTTTATTTTTTTGAGTTGTTGATAATTGCTATTCTGACTGGAGTTAGGTGGTATCTCAGTGTGGTTTTGATTTGCATCTCCCTGATGACTAGTGAGGTTGAACATTTCTTCATGTGTTTGTTGGCTGCTTGGATGTCCTCTTTTGTGAAGTGTCTCTTCATATCTTTTACCCATTTTATAATGGGGTTGTTTGGTTTTTTTTTTTTCAGCACGTTTTAGTTCCTTGTAGATCCAGGATGTTAAGCCTTTGTCAGACCTGGTGTTGGCAAATATTCTTTCCCATTCTGTAGGCTGTCTCCCTGCTCTCTTGATGGTTTCTTTGGCCTTGCAGAAGCTTGTCAGTTTAATAAGGTCCCACTTGTCTATCTTCTCTCTTATGACCTGTGGGTTTCGGGTTTTGTTCAGGAATTGGATGCCAGTTTCCGATTTCCATGAGGGTATTCCTTCA
>NW_007257865.1:7822-9647 GCF_000164805.1 Carlito syrichta | reverse complement strand
GTTAAAGTTTGAAGTCTGGTAATGTGCTACACCTGCTTTGTTTTTTTTTGCTGAGGATTGTTCTGGCTATTCTTGGACATTTGTGTTTCCATATGAATTCCTCTGTTGTCTTTTCTAGGTCTCAGAAGAATGTTGCTGGTAATTTGATGGGTTTTGCATTGAATTTGTAGATTGCCTTAGGTAAGATGGACATCTTCACAATGTTGATTCTTCCAATCCATGAGCATGGAATATTTTTCCACTTGGTTGTGTCATCTTTGATTTCTTTGAGCAGTGTTTTGTAATTTTCACTGTAAAGGTCTTTCACATCTTTGGTTAGGAAGATGCCAAGGTATTTCATTTTTTTATGGCTATTGTGAATGGAATTGTGTTTTTTATTTGAGTTTCTGTTTGTTTATTATTGGTGTAGAGAAATGCGATTGTCTTTTGTACATTTATTTTATACCCTGAGACTTTGCCAAAGGCCTTTATCAGTGTAAGGAGGTTTTTGACAGATTCTCGGGTTTTCAAGGTACACAATCATATCATCTTCAAAGAGAGATAACTTGACTTCCTCTTTTCCTATTTGGTTACACCTGATTGCCTCCTCTTCTCTGATTGCTCGAGCCAGGACTTCCAATACTATGTTGAACAGGAGGGGTGAGAGTGAGCATCCTTGTCTTGTTCCAGTTTTCAGGGGAAATGGTTCCAATTTTTGTCCATTCAGGTGTATGCTGGCTGTGGGTTTCTCGTAGATGGCTTTTACTATTTTGAGGTATGTTCCCCATATGCCTAGATGTGCAAGGGTTTTTATCAAGAAGGGATGCTGGATTTTATCAAAAGCTTTTTCTGCATCTAACGATATAATCATGTGGTTTTTGTTTTGACATCTGTTGATGTATTTAATTACATTTATGGTTTTATGAATGTTGAACCAGTCTTGCATCCCAGAAATGAAGCCTTGGTCATGATGGATGATTTTTGAGATGTATTGCTGAATCTGGTTTGCTAGGATCTTGTTGAGAATTTTAGCATCTATGTTCATCAAAGATATTGACCTGTAGTTCTCTTTCTTTATTGGGTCTTTACCTGGCTTGGATATCAATGTGATGTTGGTTTCATAAAATGTTTGGAGAGAGTTCCCTCTTTTCCAATCGCCTGGAATGCCTTCAGTAGGATTGGTATCAACTCCTCTTTAAATGTCTTATAGAATTCTGCTGGAAAGCCATCTGGATCAGGGCTTTTTTTGTAGGAAGTTTTCTTATTATGTAGTCGATTTCCTTGATTGTTATTGGTCTATTTAGGGTCTCAATTTCTTCTTGTTCCAATCTAGGTAGGTTGTGTGATGTCAGAAAGTCCTCCATTTCCTTAAGGTTTTCAAGTTTGTTTCCATACAAGTGTAGGTAGTAGTCTCTTTTGCATTTCTTCAGGGTCAGATGTGACTTCATCTTTTGTGTTTCTGATTGTGCTTATTTTGTTTTTTTCTCGTTTTTCTTCGTCAATCTAGCTAGGGGACCATCGATCTTGTTTATCCTTTCAAAGAACCAGTTTTTGTTTCATTGATTTTTTGTGTTACCTTTTTGTCTTCTATGTCCTGGATTTGGCCTTTTATTTTGGTGATCTGAATTCTTCTGCTGAAATTAGGGTTTTTGTGGTCTAGCTTTGCCAGCTTCTCTAAGTGGTTTGTTAGGTTGCTAATTTGTGTTCCTTCCATTTTCTTCATGTGTGTTTGTAGGGATATAATTTTCCCTCTTATTACAGCTTTCAAGGCATCCCAGAGATTTTTGTAAGATCTTTCTTCATTTTCATTTGTTTCCAGGTATCTTTTGATCTCTGTTTTGATTTC
>NW_007257865.1:0-7802 GCF_000164805.1 Carlito syrichta | reverse complement strand
CGTTCTGGATCTCCTTGCTGATTTTTTGTCCTGATGATCTGTCTAGGGTTGTGAGTGGGGTATTAAAGTCCCCAGTTATGATGGTGTTAGAGTCAATATCTTTCTTTAGTTTTCTTAGAAGTTGCTTTATGAAAGTTGACGCACCTATGTTGGGTGCATATATGTTTAGGATAGATATTTCTTGTTGATGGATTGAGCCTTTTATCATTATGTAGTGGCCTTCTGTATCTTTTTTGACTTTTAATAGCTTGAAGGGTATTTTGTCTGAAATTATGATCGCTACTCCTCCTTTCTTTTGTATTCCATTCACCTGAAAGTTTGTTTCCCATCCTCTTACTTTGAGTCTGTGGGTGTCCTTTCTAGTGAGGTGAGTCTCTTGAAGGCAATAGATTGTTGCCTGATGATATTTTATCCATTTTGCCATTCTATGCTTTTCAGTGGTGCATTTAGTCCATTCATATTTAGGCTAATAATTGAAATGCAAGAGTTGATCCCTGTCATAAGGTTCTTACAGAGTTATTCCTGTTTGTTTGTTGTCTTTCTTTGGGTTTTGGCGTTGGCTCATGTGTGTTTTCAATCTTTTGCCAGTAGTCTTGTGAAGAATGTTGTTGTTCTTTTTTCTTTTTCTTCTGAGTTCAGTACTTTCTTAAGTGTTTCTTGTAGAGGTGGTCTGGTGGCAGAGTAGGTTCTTAGGGATTAGATATCTAGAAAAGATTTCAATTCTCCCTCACTAATGAAGCTTAGTTTGGCTGGGTAGGTTATTCTTGGTTGAAATTGTTTATCTTTTAGAACTTTGAAGATAAGGCTCCAGGCTCTCCTAGCCTGAAGCGTTTCTGTGGATAAATCTGCGGCTATTCTAATTGGTCTTCCCTAATAGGTAGTCTGGCCTTTTTCTCTTACTGCCTTTAGGATTTTTTCTTTTATACCTACTTTGTTTAGGCGAATTATTATGTGTCTGGGAGTTGGTCTTCTCATTTGTTGTCTTGCAGGGGTTCTCTGAATCTCTTGTGTTTGAATTTTTTCATCCTTGATGAGATGAGGGAAGTTTTCTTGAATGATTTCATGAAATGTTTGTTCCAGTGTGGCTTCTGTTTCTCTCTCTGCCTCAGGAAGCCCAATTACTCTTAGGTTTGGTCTCTTGAAGTGATCATTTATCTCTTGCTGGTTTTGTTCTGTCTTTTTGAGCTTCTTTCTATGCTTTTGACAGTTTGGATTAGTTCTGTGTTTTGGTCTTCAAGCTCTGAGATTCTTTCTTCTGCTTGGCTAATTTTGCTTTCCTTGCTTATTAGTCTGTTATTCATTTCCATCACAGTATTCTTTACTGCTGCTATTACTGACATCAGCTCCTTCCTATTTTCCTCTTGTCTCTCCTCAATTTTTAAAATTCTCTCCATTAATGTTTTGATGTCTGGGTTTGTTGCATGTGACCAGTCATTCTGGGGGCTCTTCATTGTTTGTGTTCCGGAGTCTGTTTTCTCAGTGTCTGATCTCCCAGGGTTCTGTGTGAGACCTATATTCTTCTTTTGGTTTTTCTTCATTTGTGCAGTTTTTCCCCCCTCCCTACTTTTTCCTTCCCTCCACATCACTGTCTTCTTCAATTCTGTTATTCAGGGGTAAAGGGATTGGTTTTACTTCTGTTTGTTCAATCTCCTATTCTTTATGTATGCCCTCTTACTTTGTTCAATTCTGGAGTTGCACTGTAGGTTGGGGTGGTCCTTTTTGCAGTTTTGAGATTTACTTAAGCAGGGAGTTGTGATTCAAAAATCTATCTGCAGGTCCTGGTATTCGCTGACAGGTGTGTGGATAATCTGGAACCCACTTCCTACTGCCTTGGAATCTGTCCGTGCAGTGGGGCTGTAGGTTTACTCCCTGAAATAAAATGTGGTTAGCAGAGGGAAGAGAATGGAGCAGACAGTGGATTGAAGAGGGGATGGAGAGATAGAGGAGTAAGGGGGGAACAAACGTGTGCCAACAAATGGAGAGAGAGAGAGCTATACTGAAACACTAAAAACAATAGACCACAGCTACAGACAAACTATCTCCCATACAAAAAAAAATAAAACATATAGTGATGCTAACATACAAGCTAACCAACCACCTTATTGGTGTGCTGTTCCTCTATACAAAGATATGGTTTACAGAGAGAAGAAAAGAGAAGAAAAGGAAGAGGAAAAAAGAAAAAAAGGAACAATACAGCAGGAATAGAATTAAGTCATTAAACTAACAGAATCAATGAAGCACACTTTGAGACTTTTCATTTAAGTCCAATGTCCTTTCAGTTCTGAATTCTAGCTTTCTTTTCAAGCAGATAAATTAGTTTACAGTTAGGGTCAGTTGCCCCTGGTCTTCTGTGAAGGACAGTTCAGATCACCCTCCCTTCACCACTCTGGTCTATGTCTTTTTCAAGCTTGTTTCTCCTGTTTTGGTGTTGTTACCTTGAATCGCCAGCAGGAGGTGGTATCTCTGCTGCTTGCCCCAGAGTGGGTGGGGCTGGACAGGAACTGGCAGAGACTGCAGATGGATGCCTGCCTCAGGGCACAGGCAGGAGATTCATGGTGAGCAGGACGTCTCGGTTGCAGGAGAGGTGGTAGTGATCCCAGCAGATCTTCCCTGAAGGGGCTTCAAGGACTGAAGCCATGGATTGCCTCTGGCCCAGTTGGTGTGATGTGCTACCAGTGGCGGTGGCGGCTGCAGTGGCTGCGGCGTTGGCGGCGTCTGCACTGCAGTGGCTGTCCAATCCACTGTGATACCCCAGTGGTGGCAACAACCGAGCTCCATATGAAGAGCAGGCTGCGATTTTGGGGTCTGTAGCCCCTGGGGCAAGAGCCCGAGACCCACTGCAGTTCTCCTTCTCAGAGGGTTTCACAGACCAGGTTGTCCTATCGCCATCTTGCTGGAAGTCCAGGCTGAACTTTTATATTCTTCAGCTGTCCTCTACACTTAGCCCATAGTGAAAATGTCATTATTTTAGTTTCCTTCTTGGCTATCATTGTAATTATAAGTACCTTTAAAGAACATGCAATATATATGCATACATATATACACATATGTATATATGTGTGTGTATTCATAAGTGTACATATATGTACATATATATATATGTATATTCCACTCAGTACAACATAATCTTATTACTTTCTTCTTGTAAGGAGGATATTGGCACTAGGAATTCACTCTCCTTTCTTTGATTCTGTGGATATAAGTATCCTCTTTAATTTTGGAGTTTCTAATTGCCTTTGTTTTTTCTTTTTCTTTTTTTATATCCTATATTTTTATATTCTGTTTTTTTCCACATCCTTAACATCTTCTAGACTTTCAGTCATCCCATCTGAAAACTCAACATTGGATGCTCTCCTTTTCCTGTACCCATCCTAGCGCCATCTTTCTAGGCCTGGTGTGGAGCCAACATCCCCAGAGCTTCCCTCTTCCTTGGGTTTGCTTCAGTGTATCCTGAACACTGGACACAATGTTCTGGTATTCTTTCCTTCTCAACTGTCCTTTTTCCTTTTTGGTTAGAGAACGTCTTCAATTAACTTTGCAACAGAGAGTGCCCATGAAATAAATTTTCTGAATTCTTGCTTCTTCTAAAAATGTCTTTAATCTGCTCTCATATTTGATTAACAATTTTGTAGAAACAGAATCTACTGAAAGTATTCTCTCTCAGAAATTTGAAGACGTTCTATGATTCTTTTGTAACATTCAATGTTGTTAAGTCAGATGTCATTCTGATTTTTTTTTCGAATCAGTGTCTCATTCTGTTGCCTAGGCTGGAGTGCAGGAGTACAGTGGCATTGTCACAGTTCACCACAGCCTCCACCTCCTGGGTTCAGGCAATCCTCCTGCCTAAGCTTCCTGAATAGCTAGGACTATAGGCATGTAGCACCAGGCCTGGCTAATTTTTTGATTTAAAAAAAATTTTTTTGATAGAGAGTAGGCCTTGCTATGTTGTCTAGGCTAGTCTCAAACTTCTGTGCTCAAGTAATCCTACTGCCTCGGTCTCCCAAAGTGCTGCAATCATAACTCACTGCAGCCTGAAACTCTTGGGCTCAAGCGATCTTTTGGTCTGGTCTCCCAAAGCACTGAGATTAAAGATGAGAGCCACCATGCCCATTCCCCATTTTTTTCTTGGTGTTCTGAAATTTCACAATGATGGGCCTAGGTGTGGGTTTTTTAATTCAACTTGCTGTTAAACCTTCCAACTTAAAGAACAAAATCTCCTTTAAGCACTTGGCATTTTTGTAATAACTTTTGATAAGTTTCTTCTTCCATGTTTTAAGTTCTTTTTTTAGAACACATATATTATTTGGATATTGGAACTCTGGAACAAATCTTCCAAAAGGACTTACCTTTTATCCTATATTTTATTTTTTAAAATTTTGTGCTTGAGAGGGTATTTCAATTTTTTATTTTGACAGTTACATGTTTTAAGAGCATTTAAAGCTGTCTTTCCTTATTTCCCTGATTTTTCCTTTCCTAACAGATTATGTTACTTTGCATGGATGCAATATTTTATACTTCTCTGAAGATCCTAACTAGAACTTTTATAAAAATTTATTCCTCAATCTCTCAAACAATACTTCAGGAACAGGATTCTGACCTTTCCTTGAATAGAGAAGGATGAAGATCCAGAAAGAAAAAGAAACCTGAAATATTTCAAGCCCCTGTCCCCATGAATCCCATGCAACTGCTGAACTATTTACTATCTCTGTGCTTTTATCTTTTTCATAATGTCCTATAATTGGGGTCAAACCACCTATTCACACTGTGCTTTCACTCAGCAGTGTGCATGTGAACTCCATGCATGTACATGAACTGACAGTTCATTTCTTCCTACTGATGAATGGTGTCCATTATACACTGTAGCTCAGTTTTGTTATGCATCCAGGTGTTGAAGGACATCTTTATTCCCCTAAGTTTTGACAATTATGAACAGTGCTTCCATACATAATTGTGTCCTGGTTTTTATTTTATTTTATTTTTTGAGTTGGAGTCTCACTCTTGTCACCCAGGCTGGAGTGCAGTGGCATGCTTATAGCCACTGAGCCTTGACCTGCTGGACTTAGGTGGTCCTTCCACCTCAACTTTCCAAGTACCTGGACACAGACTCATGCCACCATGCATGGCTAGTTTTTGTGATTTATTGTAGAGATGAGGTCTCACTAAGTTGCCCAGGCTGGTCTTGAAATCCCAGGCTCAGGTAATCCTCTTGCCTCAGCCTCCCAAATTGCTGGGATTACAAGCTGAGCCACCATGCCCTGCTGTGTCCTGGTTTATAAGTGGAAATAATTTTTTAGGGCATTTGTGTAAATACCTGAGAGGGTGATTGTTGGACAAAATACTGAAACTTGTTTAGTTTTGGAAAAAGTTGCCAAACTTTCTCCCAAAGTTTCTGCACCCTTTTGCCTTCCACCAGAAATAAATGAGAATTCCTGTTTTAATTGTATTTTTTGGTTTTAGTTTTTTTCTATTAATAGATGGATAGTGCTATCTCATTGTTGTTTTAATTGGCTTTTCTCTCATGACAAATGATGTTGAGTATTATTTTGTATGCTAATTTGGCATGTATATATCTTGTTTGGTGAAGTGTCTATTCAGATCTTTACACATTTTCATTTAGTTTGTTAGTCTAATTCCTGTGGCATTTTTTACCAATTCCTGTGCTATTTTTTTTTCTTTTTTTTTTATTGTGAAGTTGTGGGGTACAGTTAAGGGTTAGGTATACAATTGTGTTTCATTCAGGCACCCTGTTGATATGGGGTGTTTCCCCGTTCCCAGACAGATATTTGCTACTGTTAATCCCATCTCCCTCCCCCCACCATAGTTTCCCAGTACGGTCAGTCAATTTTGTACAGTATTGCATTGGATGTTTAAGGTCCATTATATGAGTGAGAACATGTGATACTCGGATCTTTGTTTCTGTGAGAGGTCACTCAGTATTATAGACTCTAGTTCCATCCAGGTTGCTGTGAAATTCATGATTTTGTTCTTTTTATGGCTGCATAGTATTCCATCGTGTATATGTACCACATTTTTTTAATCCAGTCCTCTTTTGACGGGCAGCATGGCTGTTTCCAGGTTCTTGCTATTGTGAACAATACTGTGATAAACATGCATGTGCAGGTATCTTTTGTATAGAGTGATTTGTGTTCTTCAGAATATATTCCCAGTAGGGGGATTGCGGGGTCATATGGGAGGTTGGTATTTAGAGCTTTTAAGAATCGCCACACTGTTTTCCACAGAGGTTGCACTAGTTTACACTCCCACCAACAGTGTAGAACTGTTCCCTTTTCACCACACCCTCTCCAGCAGCTGTTATTTTTTGAGTTGTTGATAATTGCCATTCTGACTGGAGTTAGGTGGTATCTCAGTGTGGTTTTGATTTGCATCTCCCTGATGATTAGTGAGGTTGAACATTTCTTCATGTGTTTGTTGGCTGCTCAGATGTCTTCCTTTGTGAAGTGTCAGTTCATATCTTTTGCCCATTTTATAATGGGATTGTTTGTTTTTTTCTTTTCAGCATGTTTGAGTTCCTTGTAGATCCAGGATGTTAAGCCTTTGTTGGACTGGAGTTGGCAAATATTTTCCCCAATCTGTAGGCTGTCTCCCTGCTCTCTTGATGGTTTCTTTGGCTTTGCAGAAGCTTGTCAGTTTAATAAGGTCCCACTTATCTATTTTCTCTCTTATGAGCTGTGGGTTTTGGGTTTTGTTCAGGAATTGGATGCCAGTTCCGATTTCCATGAGGGTTTTTCCTTCATTTTCTAGAGTTCTTATGATTTGAGGTTTTACATTTAGGTCTCTGATCCATTTGGAATTAACATTTGTGCATGGGGATAGATAGGGGTCCTGTTTCAATCTTCTGCATGTGGTCAGCCAGTTTTCCCACACCATTTACTGAATAGGTTCTCCTCTCCCCAGTGGTAAGTGGTGGAGGCCTTGTCAAAGATGAGTTGGTTGAGAAATTGAGGTTTTGCTTCTGGGATCTCAATTCTATTCCATTGATCTATACGCCTGTTTCTATACCAATACCAAGCTGTTTTGATGATTGTAGGCTTATAGTAAAGTTTGAAGTCTGGTAGTGTGATACCACCTGCTTTGTTTTTTTTTGCTGAGGATTGTTCTGGCTATTCTTGGACGTTTGTGTTTCCATATGAATTCCTGGATTGTTTTTTCTAGGTCTGAGAAGAATGTTGTTGGTAATTTGATGGGTATTGCATTGAATTTGTAGATTGCCTTAGGTAAGATGGACATCTTCACAATGTCAATTCTTCCGATCCATGAGCATGGAATATTTTTCCACTTGTTTGTGTTAACTTTGGTTTCTTTGAGCAGTGTTTTGTAGTTTTCCTTGTAAAGGTCTTTCATGTCTCTGGTTAGGAAGATGCCAAGGTATTTCAATTTTTTTGTGGCTATTATGAATGGAATTATGTGTTTTATTTGGGTTTCTGTTTGCTTATTATTGGTGTAGAGAAATGCGATTGTCTTTTGTACATTTATTTTGTATCCTGAGACTTTGCCAAAGGTCTTTATCAGTATAAGGAGGTTTTTGACAGATTCTCTTGGGTTTTCAAGGTACAATCATGTCGTCTGCAAAGAGAGATAACTTGACTTCCTCTTTTCCTATTTGGATACCCCTGATTGCCTTCTCTTCTCTGCTTGAGCCAGGACTTCCAATACTATGTTGAACAGGAGAAGTGAGAGTGGGCATCCTTGTCTTGTTCCAGTTTTCAGGGGAAATGGTTCTAATTTTTGTCCATTTAGGAGTATGCTCACTGTGGGTTTCTCGTAGATGGCTTTTACTATTG
>NW_007257864.1:0-6982 GCF_000164805.1 Carlito syrichta | reverse complement strand
AGGTGACTAATTAGCAAGCAGACTTAACTAGTTGACAGCTAGTTGACTTAACTATTTACCTTGTTGACTTAACTGGCTGACTTAACTAGTTAGCTTCTTGACTTAACTGCCTAAATTAAATAGTTAGCTAACTACATTTCTAAAAGAATAACTAGCTGACTTAACTAATTAGCTAAGTAGTTAGGTAGTATACTTAAATAGCTTACTTAAATAATTAGCTGACTAGTGAGCTAGGTGACTTAACTAGCTAGCTAGTTAGATAGCTGACTTAACTAGCTTACTTAACTAGTTGGCTAAGGCGATTGCTAGCTGACTTAACGAGTGGGTTAAGGGGTTAGCTAACTGTTTCAACTAGTTGGGAAATGAGTTAACTAGTTGACTTAACTAGTTGGTAAAGGAGATAGCTACGTGACATCTCGAATCGGTCAACGAGTTAGCTGATTTAAAAATGTTGGCTGACTACATGACTAACTTGTTAGATGGCTTAACAAGTTGGCCGGCTAGTTGGCCGACTAGTTAGCTTGGTCAAGATGTTAACTAACCAGGTGGCCCACTAGTTAGATAATTTAACTAGTTGGCTGGCTGGTTTGCTGACCAAATTAGTCTCCAACTACTTGGCCGAATAGTCTTCTGGACTAACTAGTCGGCCGACTAGTTAGCTGAGATAACTTGCCATCTGACTAGTTGGCCAACTAATCGGCCGATTGTTTAGCTGACTATCTAGCTGGTCGGCTAATCGGCTGACCGGGTTAGCTGACTTAACTAGTCAGCAGGCCTGTGTGCTGACAGGTGAGCTGACACAAATTCAGCCAGCGAATGAGCAGACTGGTCAGCTGAGTTAAGTAGTGGCCAGCGAGTGAGCCAACTGGTCAGCTGACTTAACTAGTCAGTTGGTGAGTAAGCCGACTGATCAGCTGATTTAAATAGTTGACCAGCGAGTGATCTGACTGGTCAGCTGACTTTAATCGGCTGATGAATGAACCAACTGGTCAGAAGACTTAACTAGTCGACAGGCAATTGAGCTGATGGGTGAGCCAACTTAACTACTCGGCGAGAGAAGGAGCCGATGGGTGAGCTGCATTAAACAATTGACTGGAGAGTGAGCCGACCGGTGAGCTGACTTAACTCGTCAGCTGGCAAGCAAGTCGAGCAGTTAGCTGACCTGTTGTCCTGCGAGTGAACTGACAAGTAAGTTGACCTGTTGGCTGGTGAGCGAGCTGACTAGTTAGTTGACCAGCTATCTGAGTTGCTAGCTGACTAGTTAGCTAAGTAACTAGCTCATTTGCTAACTGGCTTAACTAGTCAGCTGACAAGCTAGCTGGCTGTGTAGCTGACATAACTAGCTAGCAAACAAGCTATCTACCTGCCTAGTTAACTGACTTAACTAGCTAGGTGAATACTTAGCTGACTTGCTAGATTACTTAACTAGCTAGCTGGCTAGCTAGCTGACTTAACTAGCTGACTAGATAGTTGACTGATTAGTCAGCTAGCCAGCTGATTTAACTAGCTAGCTACCTGGTTGGCTAAACCGATAGCCAGCCGGCTTAACTAGCCAGCCACCCTGCTGGTCAGCAGGCTAACCAGCCGGCATAACTAGCTGGCCACCTACCTGACCAACCTGCTAACCAGCCAGCTTAACCTGCCAGCCACCTAGATAGCCAGCTGGCTGCCCAGCTGACTTAACTAGATGACTTAACTATATAGCCATCCAGTTAGACAACAGGCTTAAGTATCTAGCCACCTAGCTAGCAGGCAAGCTAGCCAGTTCACTTACTCGCTGACTTAACTAGATTGCAAGCTGGCAAGCCAGCTGACTAAATTAGTTAAGTACTTACCTAGTGAGGTGGCTAGCCAGCTGTCTTAACTACCTTATTTAACCTGCTAGTCAACTGGCTAGCCAGCTGACTTAACTAGCAAGCTACCTCGCTACCCAGTTTGCTAGCCACATGAATTAACTAGCTGACTTAACCAGATAGCCTGTTGGCTAGCCAGTTGACACAACTAGTTGATTATTTAGTTATCCAGCTTCATAGGCAGCTGACTTAACTAGCTGACATCACTAGCTAGCCAGGTGCCTAGCAAGCTGACTTAACCTGCTAGCTACCTATGTATCCTGCTGGTTTGCCAGCACTTACCTAGCTACCTACCTAGCTAACCTGCTGACTAGCGACCTGATTTAACTAGGTATTTAATAGCTAGCCAACTAGCTAGCCAGTTGACTTAACAAGCTAGTTACCCAGCCAGGCATATGGCTAGCCAACTGACTTAACTAGCTGACTTACCTGGTTAGCCAGGTGACATAGCCAGCTGACTTAAGAGCTAGCTATATAGCTAGCCAGCTTAATTTACAAGCTGAAATAACTAGCTAGCTACCCAGCTACTATCTAGCTAGCAAGCTGACATAACTAGCTAGCTAGTTGACATAACTATCTGATTTAACTGCTAGATACCTAGCTAGCCAGCTGATTTAACTAGCTGAAATAACTAGCTAACCAGCTGTCTATCAATATTATTAATGAGTTTTTTGGTTTGTTTGTTTGTTTTTGAGTTGGAGTCTCACTATGTCACCCACACTGGAATGTAGTGGCCGCTTCCGGCCACCGCAGCCTCGACCTACTGGGTTCCGGCCATCCTTCTGCCTCAGCCTTCCAAGTAGCCAGAATTACAGGCATGCATTACCATGCCAAGCTGATTTTTTGATTTATTGTAGAGATGAGGTCTCACTGCCCAGGCGGGTCTTGAACCCGTGGGATCAGGCAATCCACTCCCCTCAGCCTCCCAAAGCCATGGGATTACAGGCTGAGCCAACGAGCCCGGCTATTAATGAGTTTTTAAACCAGCTAGCGAGCTGGCTAGCCTACTGACTTAACGAGGTAACTTAACTAGCTAGCCAGCTGGCTAGCCAGCTGAATTAACTAGCTAGCTATCCTGCTAGGCAACTGGCTAGCCAGCTGATGTTACTAACTGACTTAACTAGCTAGACAGCTGTCTAACTAGCTGACTTAACTAGCCTGCTAACTAGCTAGCCAGCTGACATAACTAGCTTATTTAAATAGCTAGCTACCTAGATAGCTATCATATAGCTAGCTTACTAAACAAGCTGACTTAACTAGCTAGCTAGCTGAAATATCTAGCTGACTGAACTAACTAGCTACATAGCTAGCCAGCTGACTTAATTAGCTGAAATAAATAGTGAGCCAGATGGCTACTCATATGAAGTGACTACCTTTTTAACTAGCTAACAAGCTGGTTAGACAACTGAATAACGAGCTGACATAACTAGCTAGCCAACTGGTTAGCCAGCTGACTGAACTAGCTGACTTAACTAGCTAGCCAGCTGGCTAGCCAGCTGACTGAATTGCCTAGCTACCTAGCTAGCCAGCAGCCTATCTAGTTGATTTAATTCCCGGACATAATGAAATAGCCAGCTGGCTAGTCAGTAGACTCAACTAGGTAGCTAGCTAGATAGACAGCTGGATAGTCAATTGACTACACTAGGTGACTTAAATACCTGTCCTGTTTACTAGTCACCTGAACTAACTACCTTGCTATACATTTAGTCAGTTGACAATCCAGCTGACTTAACTAGGTTACTTAACTAGCTAGCCAGCTGTCTAGGCTGCTGATTTAAGTAGCAATCTCCCTAGCTAGCCTGCTGGATAGCCAGCTGACTTTACTGGGTGCCGTAACAAGCTAACCAGCAGGCAAGACAGCTGACAACTATTAGCTACCTAGCTAGCCAGCTGTCTAGCCAGCCGAATTCACTAGGTGACTTAACTAGCTAGTGAGCTGACTAGCAGGCTGACTTAACTGCCTAGCTACCTAGATAGCCAGCTGGATACCCAGCTGACATAACTATCTCACTACCTATGTAGCCCACTGGCTTGCCAGCTGACTTAACTAGCTAGCTACATAGCTAAACAGCTGGCTAGTGAGCTGACTTAACTAGGTTATGTAACTAGCTAGCTAAATGCCTAATCAGCTGACGTAACTAGCTAACTACCCAGCTAGGCAGCTAGCTAGCCAGATGACTTAATTTGTTGACTTAACAAGCTAGAAAGCAGACTTTACTAACTGATTTAACCAGCAAGATACCTAGCCAGCTGGCTTAACTAGCTGTCTTAACTACTTCGTTACCTAGCTAACTATCTAGCTAGCCAGCTGGGTTAACTAGCAGACTTACGTAGCTGACATGACAAGCTGATTTATATAGCTAGGTCCCTAGCTAGCCAGTTGAATTAACTAACTGTAAGAACCTGCTAGCCAAATGGCTAGCTATCTGACTGAACTAGCTTTTTAACCAGCTAACAAGTTGAATAGCCAACTGACTTAATGAGCTGACTTAACTATCTAGCCAGCTGGTTGCCAGCTGACTGAACTAGCTGACTTAACCAGTTAGTCAGCTGGCTAGCCAGCTGACTTAATTGCCTAGCTATGCAGCTAGCCAGCAGCATAGCTAACTGACTTAACTATATGATTTAATGAAGTAACCAGCTGGCTTGCCAGCAGACCAAACTAGCTATCTAACTAGTTAGACAGCTGGATAGCCAGCTGACTTAACTAGATGACTTAAATAACTGGACTGTTTGCTAGTCACCTGAATTAACTACCTTGTTATATAGCAAGCCAGCTTACTAGCCTGCTGACTTAACTAGGTTGCTTAATTAGCTAGCCAGCTCTCTAGCCAGCTGACTTAATTAGCAAGCTAAATAACTAGCCAGCTGGCTAGCCAGCTGACATAACTAGGTACCGTAACTAGTTAACCAGCGGGCTAGACAGCTGACTTAACTATCTATCTACCTAGCTAGCCAGCTGTCTAGCCTGATGACACAACTAGGTGACTTAACTACCTAGCCAGCTGGCTAGCAGGCTGACTTAACTGCCTAGCTACCTCACTAGCCAGTTGGATAGCCAGCTGACTTAAATATCTGTCTACCTACATAGCTCACTGGCTTGCCAGCTGACTTAACTACCTAGCTACATAGCTAACCAGCTGGCTAGTGAACTGACTTAAATAGGTTATGTAACTAGCTAACTAACTGGCTAGCCAGCAGACTTAACTCTCTCGCTACCATCTAGGCAGCTTGCTAGCCAGCTGACTATCTTGGTGACTTAACCAGCTAGCAAGCAGACTTATCTAGCTGACTTAAATCGCTAGCTACCTAGGTAGACGGCAGGCTTCACTAATTGACTTAACTAGCTAGCTACCTAGCTAGCTATCTAGCAAGGCAGTTGACTTTACTAGCTGACATAACTAGCTAGCTACCTGACATAACAAGCTGACTTATATAGCTAGGTTCCTAGCTAGCCAGCTGTCTTAACTAGCTGAAATAACCTGCTAGCCAAATTGCTAGCCATCTGACTTAACTTACTTTTTAACCAGCTAACCAGCTGGATAGCCAACTGACTTAATGAGCTGACTTAACTAGCTAGTCAGCTTGTTGCCAGCTGACTTAACTAGCTGACTTAACCAGCTGGTCAACTGGCTAGCCAGCTGACTTACCTAGCTGACTTAAGACAGCAATCTGAATAGACACCTCACTTAGCTAGCTAGCTAGCTACCTAGCCAGCAGGCTAGCCAGGTGACTTAAGCTGACTTGATCAGCTAGCCTGCTGGCTAAGTATCCGACTTATCTAGCTAGATACCTACCTGGCAAGCTGCCTAGAATGCTGAATAAACTAGCTGACTTAACCAGCTAGTGAGTTGGCTAACCAGCTGCTTTAACTCACTTACATCACTAGCTAGCCAGGTAGCTAGCTAGCTGACTTAACTAGCTAGCTACCTACCTGGCCAGTTGGCTTGTCAGCTCTCTTAACAAGCTGAATTAACCCGTTAACTAGCTAGCCAACTGACTTAACTAGCTCGCTACCTAGCTAAACAACTGGCTAGCAAGCTGACTTAATGAGCTGACTTAACTAGCTAGATATCTAGATAGCCAGCTGTTTAAATAGTTAGCTAACTAGCTAGCTACCTAGCTAGCCAGCTGACTAATAAATTTAGCTAACTAGCTAGCTACCTAGCTAATAAGCTGACTTAAATAGTTAGCTGAATTAACCAGCTTGCTAACTAGTTAGCTTAGTCATTATATAATGTGCTAGCTGCCTGATTTAATGAACTGACTTAACTCGTTAGCTAATGAGCTAACTAGCTACTCATACAGCTGACTTAGCTCTTCAGATAACTAGCTAGCTACCCTACACAACAAGCTGACTCAACCTGTTTGTTAACGAGCTAGCTAGCTGACTCAACCAGCTGACTTAACCTGTTAGTTAACTAATTAACTACCTGACTCAATCTGCTGAATTAACCTGTTAGCTCACTAGCTAGCTATCTGTCTTAATCAGCTGACCAAATTAGAAAGCTGACTTAGCTAGCTGACTTAGCTAGCTGACTTAACTACTTAGCTAGCTGACTTAACTGGCTGACTTATCTAGTTAGCTAGCTGACTTAACTACCTAAATTAATAGTTAGCTAACTATTTTACTAGATAAATAACTAGTTTACTTAATTAATTAGCTAACTGGTTAGGTAGCAATCATAATTAGCTGACTTAAATATTTAAGCTAACTAATGAGCTAGCTGACTTAGCTCACTGAATAAGCTAGCTAGCTGGTTAGCTATCTGACTTAGCTAGCTGATTTAACTAGTTGACTAACGAGATAGCTAGCTGACAATGAGTTTCTTAATGAGCTAACTAACTGTTTTAACTAGTTGTTAAATGAGTTAACTAGTTGTGTTAACTACTTGTTTAACGAGTTAGCTAGGTGAGACAAAACTTGTGGGCTGACAAGTTGGCTGACTAGTTAACTGGTTTAACATGTTGGCTGACTACTCAGCAAAAATTCATAGCTGGCTTAACAAGTTGGTCGGCTAGTTGGCTGACTCGTTAGCTGGGCCAACTAGTTGACTGATGTGTTGGCTTACTAGTTAGTTCAGTTAACTAGTTGGCTGGCTGGTGTGCTGACCCAACAAGTCGGCTGA
>NW_007257863.1:13703-16361 GCF_000164805.1 Carlito syrichta | reverse complement strand
CCTTGAGGAGGACTGGGTGCCAAGATGGCTGGGCCACTTCCTCCAGAAGTTTTTCACTCAGGTCTCTTCATGGTCTGGCGGTCTCAGGGTCCTGAGGGGGAGCAACAGCTTCAGTTAGAAGGTCATTCAGTGCCAACTTCATGGCATTTTGTTGGTCAAGAAAAGTCCCAGGACCAGCCCAGGATGGAGGCGTGAAGAGCCAGGCCGTACCCCTTGAAGGAATAAATTTTGTGGCTGTATTTGGAAATCTATAGCACCACCCATGCACGTAACCTTGACTGCCTAGTTTTTGCTTGCTTCTGACCCTCTTGTGGATGGGATAATACAGTGTGCATTCTTTTGCTTGTAGCTTCTTTCTCTCAATATTGGGATGTACTTAGTTCATTGTCTTTGTTCTATATTACTCCAAAGTATGCAGTCACCGCAATTGGTCCCTCTACACTAATGGGCACTTAGGCTGTTGGCAGGTCTGACTGTTGGAGATGTGAGACTGAACTGATGCTTGAGGCTATTTCTGCTGGGGGCTTGTCTGAGGGGGGTGTAGCTGAGTGGAGAGTCCATTTGCCCCACATTTGGTAGATCAAGCCTTATTATTTCCTAAAGTGTGCCAATGATACCCTAGGGAGCAGTGAGTGGTGTCCCCGTTGTGCTACAGATTTGCAGGAGGACTTGGTATTAATGATCTTTTTACTTTTGTTTACCATACGGGTGTGTGATGGCATCTCATGGTAGTCTTAATTTGTATCTCCTGGTTCTTAATGAAGTTGATCACCTTATATACTTACTGGACTTTGGACATCATCTTTTGTGAATTGCCATTTTTCTAATAGATCATCTCTTATAGATTTGCAGGAATTCTTTATAGAATCCTGTATATTTACATATGTAAGCCTTTTTTCAGTTATAAATGTTGTAAATAGCTCCTTTAACTTTGTGGCTTGCCTTTTAGTCATGGATGGTGTTTGTGGAAGTATAGAAGTTTCTCATTTTATTTTAGTTAATTTATTCATTTTTCCTTTAAGTTTAAGGCTATATGTGACCTGCTAAACTAAACTTTCATTGCTAGAATAAACTGCACTTAGTTTCAGTATACTAACTTTTAGAATTTTCTTTTTCTTTTTTTTTTTTTTGAGTTGGAGTCTCACTTTGTCACCCAGACTAGAGTGCAGTGGCTGCTCCCAGCCACCACAGCCTCGACCTGCTGGGCTCCAGCGATCCTTCCTCCTCAGCCTTCCAAGTAGCTGGAACTACAGGCACATGCTACCACGCCCAGCTAATTTTTGATTTATTGTAGAGATGAGGTCTCGCCAAGTTGCCCAGGTGGGTCTCAAATCCGTGGGCTCAGGCAATCCACTCACCTCAGCCTGCCAAAGCACTGGGATTACATGCTGAGCACCAAGCACAGCTAGTATACAAACTTTTTAATATATTGTTTTACTTATCTTGCTACAATTTTCAAACATCTTGAAAGATGTCTGCATGTTTGTTTATGTAGTTTCTTACTGTCATTCATGAGTTTGGGTATGAATGTCTATGTTAACCTCTGTCTTCTGAAAGTGGATTTATTTTATCTTCATTTTCTTTCTTTTTAAAAAATATATTTTATTTTAAAGATGTATGGTAGAATTCAGGATTAAGTATGCAAATGAACATTTTGCAGGTAAAGCTTGGGCCTCGCTTTGGTCCCCACTTTGCCTGGTTTGAGATCAGGTACTGTTATTGATGTTGTGCCCTCCCACCCCCACCTCCACCACAGCAGTATACCGCTATTGCCAATCCCGTTTTTATAGTATTATGGTAAATGTTCAGGGTTTGCTTATGAATGAGAACGTGTGGTACTCAGTTCTTTGTTTCCGTGATCACTGAGTATGATAGGTCTTACTGTGCTCCTCTCTTCTGAACTCCTTTTTTTTAAAAAAAATTAATTTTAAAGATGTGGGGTACAATTCAGGGTTAAGTATACAAATGTTCATTATGCATGTACCCTTGTTGATGAAGTGTTCCACCCTACCCCTGGCAGAATCCCACTCCTGCCAATCCCACACCCCCTGGCAATTTCCCACTACCGACAATCTTTTTTGTATAGTATTACAATAACTGTTCAAGGTCCACTTATGAGCGAGAACATGCGATACTCAGTTCTTTGTTTATGGGCTAGATCACTCAGTATGATAGACTCTTAAGTCCACCTAGGTTGCTGTGGCGTTCATAATTTTGTCCTTGTTCATGACTGCATAATATTCCATTGTGTATATGTATCACATTTTTAAATCGAGTTCTCTTTATTTTATTGTTTTATTATTTTTTTAAATCTGGAGTTCTCACTCTGTCACCCAGGCTGAAGTGCAGTGGCATGCTCATGGCCACCACAGCCTCAACTTGCTAGGCTCAGGCGATCCTTCTTCCTCAGCCTTCTAAGGAGCTGGAGCTATAGGCATGCACCACCACCACACTTGGTTAATTAGTTTATTTATTTTAGAGACAAAGTCTCAGCAAGTTGCCCAGCCTGGTCTCAAACCCCTGGACTTAGACAATGCTCTCACCTCGGCCTTCCAAAGTGCTGGAATTACAGGCTTGAGCCACTGTGCCTGGTTTATTCAGTCCTCTTTTGATGGGCAGCACAGTTGGTTCCATGTTTTTGCTATTGTGAACAATGCT
>NW_007257863.1:2159-13367 GCF_000164805.1 Carlito syrichta | reverse complement strand
TTTGAGAAGTGCCTATTTATATCTTTTGCCTACTTTGTAATGGGGCTGTTTGTTTTTCTCCTTTTGACATGTTTGAGTTCCTTGTAGATCCTAGATATTAGGTCTTTGTCAGATATACAGTTGGCAAATGTTTTGTTGTTGTTGTTTTTTCCCAGTCCATGGGCGGTCTCCCTGCTATCTTGATGGTTTCTTTGGCTTTGCAAAAGCTTGTCAATTTGATGAGGTCTCACTTGTCTATCTTACCTCTTATGCCATGGGCACTCTTCTGAGCTTCTAATTATATTTATGTTAGACTTTCTTACTCTGTACCCTCTCTATATATTTCCCTGGCTTCTATGATTCTATTTGTTCCTCTGCGTTTATTTGAATTTCAAATGAAAAATTGAAGTGTCAATGACATGCAATAAGCTGCACATATTTGAAGTGGACATTGATAAGTTGTGACATATGTACCCACCTATGAAATTATCACCACAATCAAGATAATCACTCTTCCTGTCCACTGTTCCCCAGTGCGTTACAGGCAAACATCAATCTGCTTTCTGTCACTATTGACTAGTTTACATTTTATATAATTTTATATAAATGAAAACATATAGTGAGTTTTCTTGGATAATTTCATGAAATGTTTGTTCCAGGAAGGTCTCTTTCTCTCTATCTGCCTCAGAGTTTCCAATTATTCTTAGGTTTGGCCTCTTAAGGTAATTGCTCATCTCTTGGAGGTTTTGTTCTGTCTTTTAAAGCTTCTTTTCTATGTTTTTAACAGTTTGGGTTAGCTTCATATTTTGGTCCGCAAGCTCTGAGATTCTTTCTTCTGCTTGGTTAATTCTGCTTTTCATGCTTATCAGTTTGTTATTTATTTCATTCACTGCATTCTTTATTGGTGTTAATCAGTTATCAACTCCTTCATTCTTTCCTCATTTCTATTTATCATCTCTATTAATATTTTGATATCTGGGTTTGTGGTTTCAGACCAGTAGTTCTGGGGGCTCTTCATTACTTGAGTTCCAAAGTCTGTATTCTCAGTGGTTGACCTTCCAGGGGTCTGTGTGAAACCCATATTCTTCCTTGATCTCTCCCATCTTTTCCTTCAAGTTCTGAGCCAGGTGCAAGATCATCTCTTAAATGAAAATTAACGTGTATCACCAGAGTTGGAAGCACTGAGAGATGGACACAGTTGTAATTTGCCCTTGGTTTCCTCTACTTCGTGTCTATTTTCACTTCCATACTGCTGGCTCTACATGAGGTTCAATGGCAACAGACACACATGAACTGTTTAATAGATTTCACTATTGCATAAAGTCTAGTACCTATAAGAAATCCCTTATTAGATATAATTTATAGTGTTTTTACTTCTCTGATCAAACCCTGAGTGATACATTCTCAACCCATTTGCCAGTTCAATCACTTGCGAATTTATAGAATGCCTTATTGATCACTGTGATATCTACACAACACTGCATATGGCCAAGAGACACATTTTGCAGCAAATGGAATATAGTAATGGGCTTACACGCATGGAACTCTCCGGTCCCCCCACTCCCCTACCCAACATTTTCCATCATTTACAAGCAAGTGATATGATAGATTAGTGGAATGGTCAGCTGAGGCAAAGTTACAATGATAGTTGGGGCACCACACCTTGGAATGATGAGGTGTTCTCCTACAAGATGCAGAAGAATGACAAGCAATTGAAGCTGTATTACTCTCCTATTCACAGGTCCTACTAAGCTTCCCTCATCTGCAACTATAGATTTCGCTTGTGATTCTTGAAACCCTTCCCTTTCCTTATCCCTGTAGTCCTAGGAATGATAAAAGTTCACTGCTCTTTTTTCTTCCCAGATAAAATAAGGCAGATAATCACATTGTTTGAAATTGCTCTGTTTCAGACTGCTTAAGCATAATGTACCCTTAAGCTGCTTGATTCATAGTCCTGTTTCATAAAACATTTTCTTTGACTTCTTGAGCACTTGAAAGGGTGTTTGTAGGTCATAGACATAAATGGTTTCTGAAGATACACTAGGGGAGAACAAGCGTCCTGCTCCTTCACTGCTTTGTTGCTATGGAGAGAACCTCTCTTGGGAAGTAGTTTCTTTCTTTCTTTTTTTTTTGAGTCGAAGTCTCACTCTGTCACCCAGGCTGGAGTGCAGTGGCATGCTCACAGCCACTGCAGGCTCAACCTGCTGGGCTCAGGTGATCTTTCCACCTTAACCTTCCAAGTAGCTGGAACTGCAGGTGTGAGCCACCACACAGCTAATTTTTGATTTATTTTAGAGGCTAGGTCTCGCCATGTTGCCCAGTCTGGTCTCAAACCTGTGGGCTCACGCAATCCTCTAGCCTCTGCCTCCCAAAGTGCTGGGATTACAGGCATGCACCATCATGCTCAACTGGGAAGTAGTTTTAACCCAGATGATAAACTTAAGAATTCAGTTATTTCCCTATTTTCAATCATTTTTAAGATTGCAGCTTTATTCTTTTTTTCCCTCACTCCCTCCCTTCCTCTCTTTCTGTCTTTGTTTTGGGACTTGCTCTGTCACCCAGGTTAGAATGCAGTGGTATGATCATGGATCACTGCGACCTCAAATACTTGAGTTCAAGTAATCCTTCTGTCTCAACCTCCCAAGGAAGTGTAACTACAGGCTTGTGATATCATACCTGGCTAACTTTATTTATTTATTTTTTAGTTTTTTAAAAAAAATATTTTTATTATAAAGATGTGGGGTACATTTCAGGGTTAGGTATATCAACATGGATCATGCAGGTACCCTTGTTGATGAAGTGTGCTCCTGTGCTCCTCCCCTGCTAGCAGTTTCCCTCAGCTGCCAATCCCACTCCCCCTCCCCTGACAGTTTCTCACTATGGCCAATTGCTGTCTTATAGCACTGTAATTATTCAAGGTTCATTTATGGGTGAGAACATATGGAACTCTGTCCTTTATTTCTGTGATAAATCACTGAGTATGATCGACTCCAATTCAAACCAAGTTGCTGCAAAGTCCATATATTTGTCCTTCTTTATGAGTGCATAATATTCCATCATGTATATGTACCACACTTTTTTTATCCAGGCAGCTTCGATGGGCAACACAATTGGTTCCATGTTTTTGCATTGTGAATAGAGTTACAACAAACATATGTGTGCAGGTATCTTTTTTGTAGAGTGATTTGAGTTCCTCCAGGTATGCTCCCAATAGTGGAATTGTTGGGTCATATGGAAGGTCAGTTTCTAGTTCTTTCAGGAATTGCTACACACTCCAACGTGCTGAAAGGAAAAAAAACAAACAGCCCCTTTAAAAAGTGGGCAAAAGACATGACTAGACACTCAGAAGAAGAAGATATACCGGCAGCCAACAGACACATGAAAAATTGCCCAGCCTTACTTATCATCGTAGAAATGCAAATCAAAACCGCACTGAGATACCACCTAACCCCTGTAAGGATGGCCATCCTTAATAAAACAAACAACAACAGATGCTGGTGAGGATGTGGAGAAAAAGGAACGCTTCTACCCTGCTGGCTACCTTTTTTTAAATTAAAAAAACCTTTCTTTAAATAGAGCAGAGTCTCCCTACATTGCTTAGTCAGGTGTTGAACTCCTGGTCTCAAGGGATCTTGCCTCCATTCCTCAAAGTGCTGGGATCACAAGTGTGAACCACCAGTTCAGTCATAATATTTTAGCTCTAAATGTGTTATTTTGGACCATTCTATCATGATCTATGTTCCTCTTTTAGTCTGGTGTCTATAGAATGTCTATACAAGACACTGGAGATATAAATCAGTCAACATCCTTGCCCTTGAGGAGCTTTCATCTGCAGAACACGGAGATGGGAACAAATAGTTTCCATGTCACAAGGTAAGTGCAGTGATAAAGGTTTGCAAAGATGCTATGTGAATACAAGAGAAGGAGACAGCAGAGCAGTAGGTTTCACTTTCTTTGTGTGTGTGTGTGTGTGTGTGTGTGTGTGTGTGTGTGTGTGTGTGTATGAGTGTGTGTGTGTGTGTGTGTATGTGCGTGTGTCTCTGTTGTCCCAGGTTGGAGTGCAGTGGCATGCTTACAGCCACTGCAGCCTCAACCTACTGGAGTTAGGTGATCCTTTTGCCTCAAGTTTTCCAAATAGCTGCCACCACACCTGGCTAATTTTATTTTTAAATTTATTTAAGAGATGAGGTCTCACCAAGCTGTCCAGGCGAGTCCTCTTGCTTCTATCTCCCAAAGTGTTGGGATTACAGGCGTGAGTCACTGCACCTGACTGAACAGTAGGTTTCAACAACAGCTGTGCATCACAATTATCTGTGACACTTTCAGAAAATACTGAGACTCTTGACCCATCTCCCAGTAAGTTCACTTCAGTTGGTCTGGTTGGACACATTATTATTATTAATTGAGATTCACAATTGAGATTCTATATTATTTCTTTTTTCTCTTCCTTGTCTTTTGAAGTTTTAAAGTATATATAAAGTTTATATTTAAAGTTTTTATGGATGCATAATAATTGTACATATTTATGGAGTATGTGATATTTTGATACAGCATACAATGTGTAATGATCAAAACAGGATAATTGGTATATCTATCACTTTAAACATTTATCATTTATTTTTGTTGGGAACATTCCAAAATTTTTCTAGCCATTTTGAAACTTATGATAAATTATTGTTTTTTGGTTTTTTTTTTTTGAGTTGAAGTCTCACTCTGTCGCCCAGACTGGAGTGCAGTGACCGCTCTCGACCTACTGGGCTCCGCTGATCCTTCCACCTCAGACTTCCGGGTAGCTGGAATTACAGGCATGCACTATCATGCCCGGCTGATTTTTTGTAGAGATGAGTCTTGCCAAGTTGCCCAGGCGACTCACCTCAGCCTCCCAAAGCGCGGGATTACAAGCTGAGCCACCGAGCCCGGCTAAATTATTGTTAATTATAGTAATCCTGTTCTGCTACCAAACACTAGATCTTATTCCTTTCATGTGGCTGTATTTCTGTATCCATTAATCATCTTCTCTTAATCCTCTCCCTACCACACTACAATTCTCTGCTTTTGGTAACCATCATTCTACTCTCTTCTCCATGAGATCAATTTATTTTTTGCTTCTATATAAGTGAGAACATGTAATATTTGTCTTTCTATGCCTGGGTTTGTTCACTTCACATAATCTTCTCCAGTTCCATCTATGTTGTTACAGATGACAATGTTTCATTCTTTGTTATGACTGAATAATATTGCACTGTGTATGTAGACCACATTTTATTTATACATTTATCTATTGCTAAACACTTAGGTTGATTTCATATTTTGGGACTATTGTAAACTGTGCTGAAATAAACAAGGGAGTGCAAATCTCTCTTTGATATATTTACTTCCCTTCTTTCAGATATATAACCAGCTTTGGGATTGCTGGATTATATGACAGTTCTATTTTTGCTTTTGTGAGGAGACTCCATAATGTTTTCTTTACTGACTATATTAATTTACATTCCCAATAACAGTGTATGAGGGTTCTCCTTTCTCCATATTCCTGTCAGCATTCACTATTACCTGTCTTTTTGGAAAAAGTCATTTTCACTGGGGTAAGATGACATCTTATTATAGTTTTGATTTTAATTTCCCTGATGATTAGTGATGTTGAGTATATTTCATATACCTATTGGTCATTTGTATGTCTTCATGTTCAAAATGTTTATTCAGATCTTTTGCTAGTTTTTAAATTGCATTATTTGTTTTTGCTATTGTGTTTTTGAGTTTCTCATGTATTCTAGCTATTAATCCCTTGACAGATGGGTAGTTTGCAAATATTTTCTCCCATTCTGTGGGTCGTCTCTTCACTTTGTTAGTTGTTTTCCTTTCTGTGCAGAAGCTTTGTTACTTGATATGACCCCAATTGTTTGTTTTTACTTTACTTACTTGTGCTTTTAAGATCTTACTTAAAACATGTTTGCCTAGATCAGTGTCCTCAAGCCTTTCCCGAATGTTTTCTTCTAGTAGTTTCATAGTTTCAGGTTGACACATTATTTTTAAAAAGTTCTCTGACTCTTCTTCTGCTACTCTCTACTCTGCACTTAATGTTCCATTAGTATTAAATCGCTGTGGTTTTTCAAGTATGCCATACATACAACACCTCATTCTGTGTGCTGTTAGTTCTTGGGGTTAATCCCTCTTTCCCTTGTTTTTCTTTCTAACTCTTAAGCCTCTACTCAAATACTACTTTCCTCAGGAAATCTGCCCAGATCCTCACAGGTATATTTAGAAATTCTTTCCTCTGTGTTTCCACCCATTGCATTCAACATACCTTTAGTAGAGCATGCAGGTGGAATTCAAACGTTTTGTTTGTATGTATATTTCTTCTGAGCTCCAAGCTCTTTGGGCAGAGATTGGAATTTGAGTAAAGGTCAAGAATGGACTGAATAAATAAACTCCATGTCTAGGTTCTAGCTTTCAAGAGATTTGCACTCTAATTAACTTTTTAAAAAATGGCTTTTCTTGTCATTTTAGTGATTGTACATCTGCAATTTTTTTTCACATTGGCTTTATTAATTCACAGTAAAAGAAGTCAAATACTATAGTCTCAATTATGCTTCAGACCCAAATAGTGATTTATAACAAATTGGCATTTTTGCATGAAGGCTAGCTACTGAGATAAGTGCCCTGGTTACAGATATACAGAGAAATCATTGTCTAGAGGAGATAGACACATAGGCAGCTCTTCAGTGGGATAAGCATTCCTCCAGAGGTTATTCATTTTAGAGACATGTTTGCCAAGTTTTAATGTGAAAGGAATTCAAATAACTTCTCCAGTCTATTCTGCATTATGTGAACGTTAGCCAATTGAAATTTATGGTGAAATTCACGTGCTTTTAATTAAATTTGTTTACACTCTCCAGGCATTCTGCCTTATTTTAAACCACCAATGACCAAGTCAGAATTGGTAGATAAAGTTGCAAAAGTGGTGCTCTTAAAACATCCAGTCCTAGTTTTTGTTTCCTCTCCAGTGACTCATTATAAGAGTTTTCTTTTGGTTGTACTTACCAAGCCAATCAGGATCAGGGACAATTCCCCTGACCCCATGAACAAAGTTGGCAAATCCAGATTTTTGCAGCAGCATCTGGTCATTATTCTGCAGTGCTGTTAACTAATCACCTTTTTTGATTCTTTTAGCTTTTTGTATAATAGCACTGGCACAAGCAGAAGCTCAGTTACCAAGATGCTCTAATTACATGAATATGCTGTGGTCTGGGAACAGGTAGGTGGAAAAATGGAAAGTCAAAACAACAACAGAAAAAAATAACTTGACATATTAAATTCCGTTTCAGAAAAATAGTATAGTGTCAGAAGCTCTATTAGCAGTTATCAAATAAATTTTTGATTGTGGTCAGGTAGGTTATAATGTAGGTAAAAAGGAACAGATCACGTTAGGGACTATATGAGGGGCTATAGATTGTGAAGAAGGGCAAATAACTGACTTTGACTTTAACCTGGTAGGAGAAATGTAATTTTCAGGGTAAAACTAAAGCACATTGCAGTGTCTTTAGCATAGCAAGAAATTTGGGAGTTCACATGATGTCTTAGAACAGAATTTACTTATTTATTTTAATCTTGTTAACCTGTTTTTTAGGAATGAAGGAAAATTGATTACCTACAGAAATGAAAGTCAAGACTACGTTCTCCGTTTGATTTTCGTCTTTGCAGAAAAGTTAAAAAAGAAAGTCCACTAGAGATTACTGCTCTATGTCATTTCTTGAGACCAACGACGAATGATGTACATAGGTTTGGGAGAAGGATTGACTGGAAAACTGCTCTTTTCTGAGACCTCACCTGCCCTCACTTGCGTGCCTAGTTGTAGAGCTGCCATCATTTTCAGTTGTGATGAAGAAAAACTGTATAATGGTATGAATCATTCCACGATGATAGTATGTTTGTTGGAAATTTAGTTGTTTTTATTTGTCTTCCTCTCTAATTTTGGCCACTGCAGTGTAAAATAGAGGTAGATAAGTTTTTGGAAAAATAACAAGTTTAGGAAGCCAGGAGCATGAAAATTGACCTTAAGAGGAAAGGTGAAAGGAAGGGGTAACTTAGTTTGATTACCTAATCCAAGAACAGTAAGAATTTATATGGGAGGGTTCTGAAGAACACTTGTATTTTTACTTTTAGAGAGAAGTACAGTAGACATAGGCTTAAAACAAAGACCCAGAAAGTCCAACTTGGAGTAGGGAAGAAGTACTGGACTATTAAAAATGAGAAAGCATAGGAATAGGCAAACAAATACTAAATTCTCAAATGGTATGTTTTAGATAATTTAGACGTGACACTGACATGGACTGGACCGAATTTTTCTCTGTATGTTTAATTTCTATGAGTTTAGTAGGACACTCATTTCTCTATGATCTTCAACTACAAACTTTAAAATGGATAAGAATGTCTTCTGAGAAACTGACTAAATTCAAGTAAATCTACAAAACAATGTGTTTAGGGAGTAAATGTTAAAAAGTCATGAAGCAAAGCAAAACAAAGCAAAATAGGGTAGAGTAAAACAGTAGAGGAAAGCCCTGGAGAACAAAAGATTAAAAGTGTCTTTTTAGTAAAAACTCAGTTTACCCAGAGCAAAGAATGGCTCAGAAATCACTAAATACTTTTCTGGGGCAGTAGGATCCCTTCCTCTATCCTTGTGTGTGTTCAACCAGAATAAACTCTTATCTTTGAGAATGTGATGTCACAAGAAATACACACTTCAATATCTTCTGGTTTTCAGTTCTTCATTTTGCTTGTTTTCCTTTTTTAGGTTATCTGGCTCGTCTCTAGATTTTTTCTTTCCTTTTTTTCCTAATTCCTCCTTTAGTTGTATCTTATAAAGGGCCATTGTATTTGGACAATACCAGATATTCCTATTTTTTTTCTATCAAAGCTCCAGTTGTTTAAATATCTGCTGCTCTTTTCAGAAAGTGATCAGAAAAGATAATCTACACATGACTGTGAAAGACTCATCATTTCCTATTGTCTGAACATGGTATTCTCCATATTTATTGCTTGGGTATCTAGAAAAATTCTGATTTTCTCTATTAAGTTAGAGAATACATTAAGTATATAGCCATGTTTTTTGTTTAAATATGATAATTATTTCATGAAGTTTACATTCTTATAACGTGTAGTTATTATAGGCTCTCAAGTTTTCCAGCGATAACTAGTTAGCCCTGGCTTAGAGACCTTTCTTCCTTTGGACTGCGTTTGAGCTCACCTTCCATCTATCTATTTGTCCGTCTGTCTGTCCGTCCATCCATCCATCCATCCATCCATGCATCCATGCATCCATGCATCCATCCATCCACTTAGTCACTCACTGCTCCACCAAACACTAATTAGTGGCATACTATGTGATGAGAATGGTACTAGACAGTCTGAGGAATGAATTGATATAAAAGACTAAATTTCTGTAGAGGAGCTCATACCTTAATGCAGCGTTTTTCAATGTTGGGACCACTGACATTTGGGGCTGGTAATTATTTCTTGTAGGGACTGTACTGTGCGTTGTAGGATATTTAGCAGTATCCCTGGCCTATGCCTACTAGATACCAATAGTACTCTTCCCCTCTGTCTCTAGCTAGAAAAACTAAAAATGTTTCCAGACATTGATAAATGTCCCCTGGGAGGTAAAACACTCCTGGCTGAGAACAACCAAATTAATGAGTGATACTTAAAATAACGTATTTTTTTCCTGCATTGTGATATGTCCTACAATAAAGGTATGCATGTTGGAGATGTATTCTGTCTCTGCCTCCCCACCTCTGATCATATCTAATATACTTCTGCAAAATAGTTCTTAGTTCATTCACAAAATATGACATTATATTTGAATAAATTTTTCATGGTTGACTTTTTTCACTCTACAGCAACTTTGGTTATTCCATGTGATGTCCTTGTTCACATAAATTCAACTAAACAAACTTTATGGCTGCCTTTCCTTCCATGTGGTTTCTGTTAAAATAACTTTTAGAAGATATTTGATAGAAAAATTCTTTAAAAAAAGTATTCATTAAATACAAAATTATTGAAAATGGGCCAGTATGTAGAACAGGATAGAGAGAATTGAAATTTTCAATCAGCCCATAAAACGGGATTTTCTTTTCTGTTTGTCTGCATTTCTATTTCTAAAAACACACTTTTATCACATTTAATTGAAGCTGCTTACTCTTTATATTTTTTAATTTTAAAAATGTTATCTTAGAGACGTGGGGTAAAATTCAGGTTAGGTAGACAAATGTTCATTATGCAGGTACCCTTGTTGATGAAGTGTGCTTTCCCTCCCCTGGCAGTTTTCCTCAAATGCCAATCCCACTCTCCCTCCCCTGACAGTTTCCCACTACTGCCAATCCCTTTCTTATAGTATTATGATAATTGTTCAAGGCCCACTTATGAGTGAGAACATATGGTAGTCTGTTCTTTGTTTCTGTGATAGATCAGTGTGCTTACTCTATATTAGTAGTTTTTCAAGCAGAGACCTTAAATTATTTGTGTCACATACAAAAAAAGGTTGGCAATAGTAAAAAATAAATGATATTACATTAAATTTATCTGAGCTTGAGATGATTATACTGATTTGAGATTTTTCTAGTTAGAAGTGGAGCCTTGTCTTTCCATTAATCTAGTACTTTTCTCTTTTTCTTTTTTTGAGTTGGAGTCTCACTCTGTCACCCAGACTGGAGTGCAGTGGCCGCTCCCGGCCACCGCAGCCTAGACCTGCTGGGCTCCTGCAATCCTTCAGCCTCAGCCTTCTGAGTAGCTGGAGTTACAGACATGCGCTACCATGCCTGGCTGATTTTTTTTTTTTTTTTGATTTATTGTAGAGATGATGTCTCGCTGCCCAGGTGGGTCTCGAACCCGCGGGCTCATGCAATCCACTCACCTCAGCCTCCCAAAGGCACAGGATTACAGGCTGAGCCACTGAGCCCGGCTGTACTTTGCTCTTTATTTACATTTTTGATTTTTTAGGTTGCTAAACTTATCCTATTTTATAGAGAAGTCTATGTGTTAGCTTTTTAAAAATTCAGATAATGTGGAGTTTGAACAAAGCAAAGATTATTTTTGCTTTCTTTGCTTCAGAAGCAATCTTACTTAGGAAGACAAGTTCAAAGAGTTAAGTACAATTGGTCTGAAACTAAAGTGGTTCTTAAAAGAAGAAATTACCAATTTAAATTGTTATGTAGAATATGATACTATGGCATA
>NW_007257863.1:0-684 GCF_000164805.1 Carlito syrichta | reverse complement strand
TTAGACTTATAATTCTCTGAACATGCCAAATGAGCTCACATCTCAAGACTTTTGCTCTTGCTTTTATTTCTGCCTGGACTACTTTTTCCCCAATACTTTCATAACTTGTTCATTTACCTTATTAGATTCCTTCACAGTCAAACTCATCAGCAAGAATGCTATAGTCCATCCTGTTTTATAATAGCATACTCTGCACTGCCTCATTCTTCCTTGCTTAATTTTTCTCCATGGTGAAATTATTATCTGACATCCTGTATATGTATTTACCTTTACCTGTTGACTCTGTCAAAATGTAAATATACGAGAATGGGAACTTTTGCTTATTTTGTTCTTGCCTATATTTCCCGTGTTTAGGCTAGTTGCCAGCAAAAAATAAAATAAATTAATAGATAAGAACTACTTCAACTCAATCATCCATTCACTAAAAAATAGTTTTTTGATCACCTAGTATCTGCAAGACACTGTATGTGCAATCTATGGGGATAAAAATTTAAAGGAATTATTATTTATATTCTTGAGCTATTTATAATCATATGGGGGAGATAAACATGTGGCTAACAGGCATAGTTAGTATATTTGGAAATATAGCTGGGTCCTGAGGAGGATTTGATAGACAAGATGTCATTTGATTTGTATATTAAAAAATAAATAATATTTTGAGAAGTGTAAAATAGAGAAAGAAAA
>NW_007257862.1:116353-174353 GCF_000164805.1 Carlito syrichta | reverse complement strand
TCTACAGGGTGCCTAAATGAAACGTCATTGTACACCTAACCCTTAACTGTACCCCACAAAACCATAATAAAAAATACTGATTAATGAAAAAAAAAAAAAAAGCTGAAAAAGAAAATTTAGAATGTTCCCACCACAAATAAATGATACATATTTGAGGCGATGGATATCGCAATCGGCCAGATTTGATTTTACAAATTGTATACTTGTATCAAAAAATTATGTATACATAAAAATTAAAAACTAAAACTGATATATTTACATTAAAAATACCTAACTATATACAGTTTGTAAGACAGAAAACAAAACTTAAATATTGAGTGGGAAATAAGTTTCAGGAAAAGACTAATAAACAAAGTAAATTGAAACAGTTATATTTTTTACATTTTAATTTTCATACGGTAAAATTAACTCTGTGGTATAAAATTATGAGTATTGATATATGAATAGAGATGCATATCTTCCACCAAAATTATGACATACAACAATCTATCACTTTTCCAAGTCTCTCATTCTGCCCCTTTATTGATAACGTGTCACCTACTCCCAGCCCCTAACAGACACAGATCTACTCTGTGTTTAATTTTTTTCTTTTCCAGAATGCCATGTAAATGGAGCTATAAAGCATGTGGCACTTGGAGACTGGCTCTTTTCACCTGGCACAATGCCTTTGAGATTCATTGATGTTTCTATATGGATTGATGGCTAATTCTTCTTTATGCTGAATATTACTGCCTTGCACTGAATAACATTTCAGGAAAAATAGACCACATATACAACTATGGTCCCATAAAATGATAGCATATTTTTACTGTACTCTTTCTATGTTTAGAAATGTTAAGATACATGAATATTTACCATTGTGTTACAATCACCTACAGTATTCAGTAAAGTGACATGCTGTACAAATTTGTACCCTAGAGCAATAGGCTATACAATGTAACCTAGGTGTGTAGTAGACCATACCATCTAGGTTTGTGAAAGTACACTCTATGTTGTCACTAAAATGATAAAGTTGTCCTATGATGCATTTGCCAGAACATATCCCAGGACTTAATTTTATTATTATTTATTATTATTATTATTATTATTATTATTACATTTTGTTTTAAATATGTGGAGTACAATTGAGGGTTAGTTATACAAATATTGATTATGCAGTTACCCTTGTTGATGAGGTGTGCCCCTCCTTCTCCTAGCAGTTTCCCTCAACTGCCAATCCCACACACCCTCCTCTGACTGTTTCCCACTAATGCCAATCCCTTTCTTAAAGTATTATGATAAATCACTTAGTATGATTGTCTCCAAATCCATTCAAGTTGCTGCAAAGTACATATATTTGTCCTTCTTTATGGCTGCATAATATTCCATTGTGTATATATACCACATTTTTTAATCCATTCCAGTTTTGATGGGCAACAGGGTTGGTTCCATGTTTTTGCTATTGTGAATAGAGCTGCAACAAACATAGGTGTGCAGGTATTTCTTTCATAGAATATTTTGAACTCCTCCAGGTATATTCTCAATAGAGGAATTGCTGGGTCATATGGAAGGTCAATTTCTAGTTCTTTCAGAAATCGCCACACTGTCTTCCAAAGAGGTTGTACTAGTCTGTGTTCCCACCAGCAGTTTAGAACCATTCCTTTTTCTCCACATCTTTGCCAGCATCTATTGTTGTTTGTTTTATTAATGATGGCAATTTTTACAGGGGTTAGGTGGTATCTAAATGTGGTTTTGATGTGCATTTCTCTAATGATGAGTGAGGCTGGGGATGAAGCCTACTTGGTCATGGTGGATGATTTTTGAGATGTGTTTCTGGATCCAATTTGCTAGAATCTTGTTGAAAGTTTTTGCATCTATGTTCATAAAGGCTATTGGCCTGTAGTTCTCTTTTTATTGTTGGATATTTACCCAGTTTGGGTATCAGTGTGATGTTAGCTTACTACAATGATTTGGGGAGAATTCCATCTTTCTCAATTGCCTGGAATCCTTTCAATAGGATTGGTATGAGCTTCTCCTTGTACGTCTTGTAGAATTCTCCTGGAAAGTCATTTGGTCCAGGACTTTTTTTGTAGGTAGATTTTGTATGACAGAGTCAATTTCCTGGGTTGTTATTGGTCTATTTAGTGTCTCAATGTCTTCTTGATTCATCCTTGGGAGGTTGTGTGATGTCAGAAAGTCCTCCATTTCATTTAGCTTAACAGGTTTCTTTCCATAGACGTGTACATAGTAATCTCTGATAAGTTTTTGTATTTCTTCAGGGTCAGTTGTGATTTAATCTTTTGTATTTTCTGATTGTGTTTATTTGGGCTTTTTCTCTCTTTTTCTTGGTCATTCTGTTAAGTGGTCCATCATTCTTGTTAATTCTTTCATAGAACCACCTTTTTGTTTTGTTGATGTTTTCTATGATATTTTTGTCTTCTATGTCCCTTATTTGGGCTCTTATTTTGTTAATTTAGATTCTTCTGCTAAAGTTGGGGTTTTGGTAGTCTTCCTCTTTCAAGCTCCCTTAGGTGATTTCTTTGGCTCTCAACTTATAATCTTTCCATTTTCTTGATGTATGCTCATACAGATATAAATTCCCCTCTGAGAACTGCTTTCATTCCCAGAGATTTTGGATAGATGCTTCTTCATTGTTATTTTCTTCCAGAAATTTTTTAATTTCTGATTTGATTTCAGTGCTGACCCAATAGTTGTTCGGCATCATGCTGTTTGGTGTGCATATCTTTGTGGTCTTTGGGGAAATTTTATGATGTTGATGTTTATTTTTATTACACTGTGGTCTGAGAAGGTGCATGGCAGTATTTCAACCTTATGGAATTTGTTTATGCTTGATTTATTGCCAAGGATGTGATAGATCTTGGAGTACATTCCACGTGGTAAAGTGTAGAATGTATATTCTGTGGTTGTTGGTTGGAATAATCTGTAGATATCTATTAAGTCCTTTAGGTCGATCTCCTTGTTGAGGTTTTTCCTCAATGACCTATCTAGAGCTGTTAGTGTGGTATTCAAGTCCCCTGCTATAATAGTGTTAGAGTAAATATCCTTGTTTAGTTTGTTTAGTAGTTGCTTTATAAATGCTGGTGCTCCTGTGTTGGGTGCATATATGTTTAGGATTAATATTTCTTGTTGATGGATTGAACCTTTTATCATTATGCAGTATCCTCTTGTCTCTTTTTAAATTTTTGATTGCTTAAATGTTTTTTTGGCTGATATTAAGATCACGACTCCTGCCTTCTTTTGTGATGGTTTTGCCTGGAAACTCATTTTTCATCTTTTAACTTTGGGTCTGTTTGCATCCCTTGTGTTGAGATGAGTTTCCTGAATGCAGCAAATAATTGGGTCATTTCTCTGATGTCTAATCATGCTGAGCATTATTTTATAAGCTTATTTTTCATCTACACATCCTCTCTGGAGAAGTGTGTCTTCTGATATTTTGCCCATTTTAAAAATTGGCTTTGTTTTCTTATCATTGAGCTTTATATATTCTTGATACATATCCCTTGTCAGAAATGTGATTCAGTCATTTTTCTCCCAAGTTGTGGTTTGTCTTTTCATTTTCTTGACATTGTTTTTCACAGAGAAAAGGTTTTTGTTTTGATAAATTTCATGATATCTTTCTTCAGTGTTAAAGCTAAGAACTGTTTGTCAAGTCATAGTTGAAAAGGTTTTCTCCCTTCTACTAACATTTCATGCTTTATTTTTATTTATTTATTTAGAGTCAAAGTCTCACTGTTGCCCAGACTGGGGTGCAGTGGCAGGTTCACTGGGCTTGCTGGGCTCAGGCAATCCTTTTGCCTCAGCCTTCCATGTAGCTGGAACCACATGCATGCACCACCATTTCCAGCTAAGTTTTTTGATTCATTGTAGAGACAAGATCTTGTGAAGTTGCCCAGGCTGGTCTCAAACCATGGGGCTCAGGCAATCCTCTCACCTCTGCCTCCCAAAATGCTAGGATTACAGGTATGATCCACCAGGCCCAGCAAGTTTTATACTTGAAAATTTTATATCTATTTCTGTGATCCATTTAAGTTAATTTTTATATGAGACACAGCAATATTAATGAAGTATAAATATATATTTCATAGATATCAATAATATACCAAAAATACTCTAGTTTAATACAGTATTTGTATTAAAATAATTTATATTTAACACCTATTTCTAAGGCCTTTAAACAAATTAAACATAATAAAGCATATTAACTGATAGAGAAAAGGCATCAAAAAGCACAATAGCTTTAATAAGTATTGGTGAAAATATAGGCAATTACTCTTACCATGATTAGGATGGTTTTACTCATCATTTCTATTTAGTATTGTGTTAGAGCAAATGATTTATAGGTAGAAGGGTTAAAGAGAAAGAATTAAAATTGTCATTTGAAAGAAACATGATTTTTATATAAACATTTTAAGAAGATCCATAGATACATTTTTCAAACTAAGAATTAAATAATTGAACCAACAAGGAAGGTGGATAGATCAGTATTTTAAAAATCAATAAAATGGAATATACATTTAAAAGATCCTATTCACAATAGCGGCATCATAATAGCAGTAGGAGAGGCAAACAATAATCAAAACAGATAAAAGCAGTTATGTTGGAAAGCAATAATGGCCATTCAAAAACAAAAAAAGGAAAAAGAAAAGAAAAAAAGATAGTAGCTCAGAGAAGAGTTAACAAGAATGACAAGATAGAGGAGTCAGAGTACATCTGTTTTAGAATATGACATTTGAGCAAAGACTTTAAGAAAGTGACATAGGTAATGAGGAAGAAGACCATTCCATGCTGAGGAAATAACCAGCACAATGGCCTTAAAGTGAGAGCATTCTCGGACTTGTTTGAGGAGCAACAAGGAGGCAAGCACATGACTTGGGGTCTCTGAAGCATGTACAATAATATACATAATAAAATACTAATTGAAGCAAAATTGAGAAAAATCCAGCTATTCATAATTAGTAAGATGAATAATTTGTGGAAAAGTTATAAAAGGAATACTCTATGGGAAGAGAAAAAATATTAGTTCTGCATTTGTCAACATAGATCTTCCCCAGTAAAAAAAAGTTGAAAAGCAGCAAAAAAGAACAAAGCTGGAGGTGTCTCACTTCCAGACTTCAAACTTTACAAGGCTACAATAACCAAGACATCATGGTACTAGTCCATAAAAGACATGTAGACTAAGGAAATGGGACAACGAACCTAGAAATAATACTACAGACATTCAACTCACTCATCTTTGGAAAAGCTAACAAGAACAAACATTGGAGAAAGGAAGCCATGTTTATAAAATGGTGCTGGGAAAACTGGCTAACCACATGCAGAATAATAAAACTTGAGCCCTACCTATGACCATATAAAAAAGTTAACTCAAAATTGATAAAGGTATTAATGTTAAACCTAAACTATAAGAATCTTACAAGAAAAATGAGGGAACACCCTCCTGGACATTGGCCTAGGCAATGTATTCATAGTTGAGTCCTCAAAAGTAAATGCAGCAAAATCTAAAATTGACACATGAGACCTTATCAAGCTAAACAGTTTTTGCATAGCAAAAGAAACCATCAAGAGAGTAAAGAGACAACCTATAGAATGGGGGAAAAAATATCTGCAAGATGTGCATCTGCCAAAGACCTGACATCCAGAATCCATAAGGAACACAAACTAATTGACAAGGAAAAAGTCTAACAATTTCATTAAAAAGTGGCAAAGGACATGAAGAGACACTTCTCATAGGAAGACATCTAAGCAGCCAACAAATATATGAAAAAATGCTCAGCTTCACTAAACATCAGAGAAATGCAAATCAAACTACAATGAGATATGCACCACCTAACACTGATAAGGACAGCTAACATTAAAAAGTCAAAAAGCAACAGGTGTTGGAGAGACTGGAGAAAAGGGAACCCTTCAACATTTTATGGGAATTTAAGTTAGATCAACATTTGTGGAAAGCAGCATGGCGTTTTCTCAAAGAACTAAAAGTTGAGCTACCATTTGACCCAGCAATCCCACTGCTGAGAATGTACCCAAAGGAACATAAATCGCTCCACCAAAAAGACATCTACAAGTGTATATTCATTACAGCACCATTAACAATAACAAAAACATGGAACCAACACAGATGTCCATTGAAAATGGACTGGATAATGAAAATATACATGAAGGAATACTATGCAGCCATAAAGAAGAACAAAATCATGTCCTTTGTAACAATATGGATGTAGCTAGAGACCATCATTCTAAGTGAACTATCACAGAAACAAAAAATGGAATACTGCATGTTCTCACTCATAAGTGGGCACTAAACACTGGGCACGTGGGCACAAAGGTGGGAACAACAGATGCTGGGCACTGCTAAAGAAGGGAGGGAGAATAAGGGGCACACAACCACCCGTTGGGTCCCATGTCCACTAGTGGGTGGGGGTAGAGGGTTTATTAGAAACCCAACCCTTGCCTTCATGCAATTTACTTATCTAGCAAATCCTCACATGTACTCCACAGCTCTACAATAAAATATAAATAAATACATACACAAAAATAAAATAAAAGAGTAAAGAATCAAATTATAAACATATGAGTGTTTTTATAAATGTTATGACTGTACATATTGATTGTTTATGAATATATGTATATGGTTTATGAATACATGTTTATGTAAAAAAAATTTCAAAAACATAGTCAAGATGAAAACATCACCTTAAGTTTAGTGGTTATTTCTGAATGAAGCAATCTGCAATCAGTGAATTGCACAAAAGGGCATTATTGCATTTGTAATTATTTATTTGTCTCTAGATAGGAAGCAAAAATAGTAAGACATTATCATTTGTTAAACCTGGGTGATGTAAACTTGACTTTTTGATATGTGATAATCTGCTTTATGTGTTTTTGATATATTTTATGGTTTTCTTAAATTTAATTAATCCAAAAATTTTCTCTATTAAAAGTAAATTTTTCCTTCTCTTGGACATCCTGTCTCCTACCGATTATACACTATCTGTATGTCTGTACAAAGGTAGGTAATTTTACTTTATCTTTGCAGTTCCCAAATTGTCTAGTACAGTGTCTTGCTTGGAATAAATATTTCAACTTTTAACAGTCACGACTGATTTCCCCATATGATTGTGACTCAGATGATTGACTTACATGTATTGAATGGAAAAAAATAATGTGAAGGTGTTGCGTAAAATTACTTACTACATGTTTATTAATGTTAAATTCAGTTTTTGTTAAAAACAAAGCAAAACAAACCAACTCAGTTTCCCAAACTTGCCTGAGTATAATAAAGAGTATATAGCCTGGGATGATTTATATCTGACTTTATAAATACATAGAATGTATGTTGGGTTGTAAACAAAGGCTCACTACTCCAGAGTAGATAAGAAGATAGGTCAGTTTTCTCAGGTCAGTAATTCTAAAAGGGAATAGAGCAATAACCACACCTTCCCACACTATGCTGAATGTTCAGCAGTTTTTAAGCAAAAACTGTGTCTCACCCTCCTTATTCACCAACTTTTGTCCCAAGTGACTTCTTTGTTTGTTTGTTTCCCTGGATGGAAAAAAAAAAATCCTCAAAGAAAAATGTTTTGCTGATGTGGAAGAGGTGAAACAAAAAACAGCAGAAACACTAAAAGGCATAAAAATTGATAAATTCAAAAACTGTTTTGAGCAATGGAAAAAGCATCTTGATAGGTGTATTGCATAAATGGAGAGTACTTTGAAGATGACTGAAGTTTAAATGTGTAAGAATAGAATAAATACATATTTTCTCTAACAAACTCCGTATGAGGAGTGGGTGGGGGGGATTCACATATGAACCATAGAGAAAAACCAGTCACGGTCTTTTGGATTCATGTGAAAAATAAATAATAAAACTTGTCGAAAAATGAAATATTTGCTTTTTAGTAAAGGTGTTTAGCCTTTGTTAGGTTGACGTTTTTCCTTAGTTACCACGTTTCTAATTAACAAATACTTAGCAGTGTCTTTAATATACTTTGTGGGTAAGAGCCTATGTTTATAATTTATTTACACTAAAACATGTATGTGTTGTTTATCTGAAATTCAAATTTAAAATCTGTATTTTATCTGGCAACTCTATGTTAATAGGCTTGCTATCTCTTGCCATTTAGGATTTTAAAAAGGTGTTAACTGGAACTTGATCTTACATCTCTTTTACCAAGTTTCTCACTTTTTTAACTGATGATATTTCTTTTTTGACCATTTATTGGCAATATCAATAATATCCTATATTAATAATATTTAACAAATGTATTCTATATTTATTATTTCATTTGATCCACACAAACCCTGTGAGGCTGGTGGATATATGCACTTTATAAATAATGAAGCAGAACTTGTAGAAGTTTTATGACTTGCCTGAGGTCACATGTTCTATTAGTAATAGAGATCAGATTAAAATCCAGGTTTGGGTAGTTCACTTTATATAATATGCTATAGTGTTCCTCAACTATTTAAAATGGAAAGTATAAACTTTACAAAACCAAGCCTTTTATTTGATCAATTTACAGATATATTTTTGAAGTATATGAAATACTGTACATTTTTTCCTTGCACAAATTTAAACTTTTTTCTTTTCTTTCCGCTTTTTCAATACCAGAGTACTGCTCATCAATTCTAGTAGGGACAAAGAATTGTAAGTGTTTCTTTTCTGTAGTACTATCTTAAGCATAGGAAAAAAATAATTGGCATTTGAAATTGTGATGTTAATTTATCTTCATAGGGAGTGTGAAAGAATGAGTAGTTTGGCTATAGGTTAGTTCTCATAAATATGTACTATGAAAAGTTCTCAAAGTCTGTGATAGAGACAATCATTCAATCCAGCAATCTATATCTACATAGTTAACAAGTATTTGTTGACAACTCTATGTAAAAATTACATTATGGCATTCCTTTAAGATAAAAATAAGCATAAGACACAGCGTTTTTGTAGGCTATGGAAAATAAAACAGAATTAAAAGGAAAAGAGATCAAGTTAAGCATAGTGCCTGCTTTCATGGAGTTTACTGCCTACAGGACATAGTGTGGAAAATAAGTGTTAAGGTTTTAAAAAGATAAAGTCCTTCCAACAATGATAGGCTTTGTTACTTGAAAATGTAGTACTAGACAGAGAGAAAGGAAAGAGAGGAGCAGTGTGACTAAAAGTGCTGAAATAAGTATAGACTGTATACTTATATATAAGTATAGACTGTCACTTTTTCAAGTGACCTGTGATTGTCAACTTAAGAGAATTAGATTTTAATGTCATAAGTATTTGAATAAGGTACAACATGGTGAAAGTAAGGTTTTAGCAAGATCATTCCATATAAGGTGTGTATCAATAACACACCATCCCTCTGATGCATACTGTCTTTGAAGAAGCTAAATTTTTGTTTCCTATGTAACCGCCATAAAAGCTCATTGAAATAAAGGAAACAACTGAGCTGTTAGTAAAGGGAGAACAAATTCAGGCACCTTGTATTTTAGAATCTCAGATAGTATATTCCAACCAAACAGTGTTGGAGGTGGATGTGGGAAGGACATAACAACAGAAAAGTCTGGAAAAAGATGTGCCTTTTTTTTAGAATATCAGAAATCCAATCAAAGAAAATAGAGAATAAATTTTGTTTTCCAGTACAGTAGTGCATTAATCTTAGGGAAAGGACTAAAAATTGCTCCATAAGTTGAGCATGTCTAACATATTTTCTAATGTATATCTAAGAAATAGTTTTTCCTAGTGCTAAGCAGGATGAGAGTGCAGCCAAATAATGTCTAGTAGCTTTATTTGAGAATACATAAAGAAGAAAACAGGTCATTGCTATCATTGCATTGCTAAGCTATGGTATGCCCATGTACTCTTTGAGCTATGGCTTGGCTATATTTCCTGGCTTTAGTCCCCTCCCCTACCTTGGGGAGGTGAATCTCCTCTTTCTCTCTCTCTCTCAAGTTTACTTTCTAAATAAACTTTATTTTCTAATCTAAAAAAAGAAGAAAATAGCATAACAACAATAATATTGAAGCAACATGGAAACTATGAATACGTTTTTCACTTTTCTAAAGATTTGGAAAATAAAAAGCATGAATTTGGTAAATAACCTCAAAAGAACCAAAAAAGTAGAACAATGTTACAATTTCCATCTAAATAAATGCATTCTAGGCCCCTGAGCTGAAAGTAGAAAACTAAAAGGAGAGACAAGTCTGAAATGAATAGACAACTGATTAAGATGACAATATAAAGGACTGCAGAGAAGCCAGGAAAACTTTGAGTAATAAGATCTGTATTGATTCCAGTAAAAGTTATAATTGTGTGGAAAAGTAAATATATGTTATTGAAACCTAATTTGAGAAGCTGAATAATAAAAAAATATTAAAGCTATTAATAAAAAAGAAGCTAATTTGAGAAGCTATTAATAAAAAAATAGATAAATATAATGTTATTTGTAAGTTAATATAGAAGAATAATAATGGAATCTAGTATAAGAAAGATATATAGAAATATTTGATCATAATTGCAATAATGAAATAAACCTTTCTTAATTAAAATTAAAAAGGCTTTGGACATTTAAAAAAATAGTAATATAGAAATGTGTACTCAACATCTAAACTCTGAATTTCAGAAAAAGCAATCAACTAACAACAAAATGAAAAAAATAATTTATACTAGAATAAGATGATGACCCCAAACTTATACCATAAATAAGAAAGTGTATTTACTAAATGTAACATATTATATGTAATATGTTATTAGGGAAAGGACTAAAAATTGTACCATAAGTTGAGCATGTCTAACTTATTTTATAATGTATATCTAAGAAATAGATTTTTCTAGTGCTAAGCAGAATGAGAGTGCAACCAAATAATGTCTAGTGACTTTATTCAAAGAGGACACTGGGAGTTGAACTATGATTTCTTTACCTTAGAGAATGGGAAAACTTGAGGAGAAGTAGGTGAAGAAGATTTTAAGGGTACAATTAAAATCTAGCTTGGCAAATAATTGAAATGGCATATAAGCCATTTCAGAGTGGTACACATAAATAGCTTTCATTGAATTATAAAATTAAGAGAATTTCATTTCACGTATTCAATGTGATCTCTGAAGTAGAAGGAAAGGTATGTATTGAAAGTGATAAGGTAACAAAAATGTTGGAATTTAGAGAAAAATTGAGAGGGTTTGAAAGAGTCTTTATAAATAAGGAAAAACCCAACATAAGTTTGTACTCTATGGGTTTATAGTGGTTTTAAGCTTCATAGCTATCTAATTTTATCTAATTTAGATAAGCAGACTGGATATAAGCAGTGAGATATCAGGAATTATCTGCCACAAAGATAGGCTAGTAGCAATGGAGTTGAATATGTTGGCACAAAAGTGATCGAAATGAAGGAATTTAGAAGGAATACGAAAATATAAGTAGATGATAGTTGATAAATAGGAGAAATGTAGAGGGCTTGAGTGACCTGAGTTAAAGGAACAGGCATATTAGGAGTGATTGAATGAGAAAAGATATGGGCAGAGAGTGCTGATTACAGAGCACAGAATGGAACATCTGAGCAAAATTTTAGAGGCATTGTCACTGTAGAAGTTTACTAGGTGCACAGCATGTCCACTGACTTTGGAAAATGTATGGTTAAAATGGTGTAGTGATGTTCTCTGAAGATGAGTTCAAGGAAATCATGTAAGGCTTGAATCAAAGACAAAGATTATAAAACATAGCAAAGGCTTCAATAAATGTGGGTAAATTTTTGGGAGTTGAATAAATGAGAGTAATGTGGATATTTTCAGATTAATATAGCCATATGGCATGAACCTCAAGAGTAAGAATTTTACATGTTGGTGGAAAATTACTGATTTGGAAGTGTTAGCATAGAACTAGGACAGTAGCTTTGGAGTTAAAACTGTGGAATCTGAAGCCAAATTGCATAGGTTCAAATAGTGACTCCTTTAATAGCTGTATAACCTTGGGGAATTTACCTAAATTTTTGTGACCCTGTTTCTTCATTTCTAAAATGGGCATAATAATTTTACTCACACTACTGTTGTGTTTATTTAATTATTCAATTAACATTAAATATATAGGATGTGTTAAGAACAGGTTCAGCAACATGTAACACAAAACCCAATTTAAAGAACCATAGCAAAGCAGACTGGTGTTTAGTTTGTTTTTCTGACATGAGCAGAAATCTGTAGGTAGATAATTCAGAGGTGTTGTGGTGACCCCATGTTGCCATCAATCTCCTCTGTGTCTTGGGTCCATCAGTTTTTGAAGGTGAATCTAGTTATCATGATTGCAAGATGACTCTTTCCTTCCAAACACTTGACCAAAAGGCAATGGAACTAAGTTTAAGGCAGGAAGAAGGAAGAAGGACAAGTAGCAAGAGCTTCATGCCAATTAATCATCTCCATTTAGACAGCACTTTCAAGGATGTCCAAACCAACTTTTTCTTACACCTCATTGATCAGAACTCTGACACAGCTATTTGCAAGGCAGGTTGGGAAATGTAGTTCTTACTTGAGTACTTAGTTCTTCTAACAATATTGTCATTCTATTAGTAAGGAGGAAAGAGACAATTGGTATTGAGTAGGGAACATTTGCTGCCACAAGTCCTTAGAACAGTTCCTGACACATAGTAACATTCAGCAAAAGTTCTCTATTATTGCCGTTATTCTCCACTTCTTAGAGTGAGGTTCATAGTGTGTGGTACAATAAGTAACCTCTCTTTGATAAGGCAATAGGTAAAACTGTGCTGTTTCACCTTTGGAGAAGAGTCTGTTTTAGTTAAGGCAAATACATGAAAAAAAAATCAACCTCACCTAATCATCAAATGCAATCAAAACCACAATGATATCTTATCCCAGTTGGAATGGCTATTATAAAAAAGACAAAACATTTCAAAATAACTAGAAAAAAGAACTTGAAATATTCTCAGCACAAAGATATAATACATACTCGAGGTGATGGATGCTCTAAATATCCTGACTTGGCCATTTACATATGCTATGCATGAATCAAAATATCACATTTACCTCATAAGTATGCAAAATATAATATATCAATTAAAATAGTTAAGAATTAATTTTCTGCATTTTATAAACTCATATTAAATGACTTAAAAATTGGGCAAGAGGAATAATTTACTATCCATAACAAGCCTCCTCTTACCATTTTTCATCAAATACCTGTGAATGCTCATGTTTACTGTGCTTAAATATTTGTATGTACAATTTAGTCTTAATCACGTTAATTCATTTTATATTATGCATTTTTAAAAAACTAAAAGTAACCACCACCCAGAAATAAACGCTGTTAACATTTTGATGCATTTTCCTGAATGCTTTTTAATGTAATTAACATAATTTAAGTTGTTCTTTTCTTCTTTTTAAATATATTTCTCACGAACGTATTTTTCTGTGTTTTCTGCCCTATGAATGTACAAAGTTAAATTATTTCAAAATAACTTGTAAATAAGTGAACAAATATTACATAAGAGCATATATGTCATTTCACAACTATAAGTATATTAAATGCAAATAGCAGGAAAGTTCAAAAGGTAAAGACAATAAAAATATAGCAAAAGTCGTAAGGGAACAAACTGAAATATTAGCACTTGTTATCTTTGTGGGTAAAGGTTGTACGATTTATTTTCCTTCTACCTTTCAGTAAGTTGCAAGTTTATATAAAGAGCATAGTATTAAATTTATATTGCAGCAACAAACATATAAACCATTATTGAAAAAGAAAATGTTAAGACTATTTTTTGAAATTTAATACAAGTTGTTAAAATTAAAACTTAAAATTTCTTTTACAGAAAAATTAGAGTGACTAACGTTTTACATTATTCTGCACTTCTAATTGTTTTCTTATTCGGCATATCTCAGGCTTTTAGCTAGTTAGCATAAACAAGATAGTTTAATCAATCGTTGAATGCTTCTTTTATTACTTATAAATGTGGGTTTTCCTGAAGTTGTTTAGTAACATCAGAAAATGAAAAGCCAGACTACATTATCTTGTCATACATCTACATACACTGTCATTATACTGTAAATGAGATGAACTAATGACCCATTGTTTTTCTTTTACTTGTCAACCAACTGATCCATTGTCTGATCCTGAATATTCTGCTGTATGAAGTGCTCCGAAATTTTACTCTATCTGAAATCATATGCGTGCCATATGATTGAGTTGCTCAGGCATATGCAGTGGTATGCTGGTAAACTAGCTCTCTAATGGAGGAAAAAGAGCTCTAATGTAGAGTATTTGTTAGTATAAATACTTCCACCGTGAAGACAATTGTAAGCTACCAATAATTTAAAAACCAGCTTGCAAAATTTCTGCAAGTTTAACAATCAGATATCATGAGCCGATATTACCAAGCTAGTATTTGTATGACTCTGTAGTGCCTTTCGGTGTACAGGTAAGCAGAGAAAAGCTTGGTTTCACTTTGTTTTGAATTTAGTATTTTCCCTGCTATTGCAGTCTAGCCAAGTTGGAAGTACTATAATTAATAGCCAAGGTTGAGAATAGTTAAATAAGCTGCCTAGGAAGGCATAACTAGTAATTAACTGATTTCACAACCTCCCCTTTTTTTTCTGAGAATTTATTACCAAAATTAAGAATCCAGGATGCACATTCTTGCAAACAACATGAAAAGATTAAACTGAGTTTGTTTTTTTAATTTTACAGTTGTGAGGTACAAGTGAGAATTTACTACATAAGTATTTTTGAGGGGAGTCTTCCTTTTTTTTTTTTTGGCTGACCTGAATTTTTTTTTTTTTTAAGATGGGGAGTACAATCCAGGGTTATGTATACAAATGTTGATTATTCAAGGCACCCTTGTTGAGGAGGTGTGCTCCTCCCTCCCCTAGCAGTTTCCCTCAAATGCCAATCCCACCTCTCCTCTCCTGGCAGATTCCCACCACCGTCAATACCTTTCTTATAGTATTATGATAACTGCCTAAGGTCTGCTTATGAGTGAGAACATATGGTACTCTGTTCTTTGTTTCTGTGATATGCCACTGAGTATGATCGACCCTGAATCCATCCAAGTTGCCACGAAATCCACGTTTGTCCTTCTTTATGGCTGCATAATATTCCATTGTGTATATGCACCACATTTTTTTATCCAATCCAGCTTCGATGCACAACGTGGTTGGTTCCATGTTTTTGCTATTGTGAATAGAGCTGCAACAAACATGCGTGTGCAGGTATCTTTTTTGTAGAATGATTTGAGTTCCTCCGGGTATATTCCCAATAGGGGAATTGCTGGGTCATATGGAAGGTCAATTTCTAGTTCTTTCAGATACCGCCACACGGTCTTCCAAAGAAGTTGCACTAGTTTGTATTCCCACCAGTAGTGTAGAAGCATTCCTTTTTCTCCGCATCCTTGCCAGCACCTGTTGTTATTTGTTTTATTAAGGATGGCCATTCTTACAGGGGTTAGGTGGTATCTCAAGGTGGTTTTGATTTGCATTTTTCTGATGATGAGTGAGGTTGAGTACTTTTTCATGTGTCTGTTGGCTACCTGTATATCTCCATTTGAGAAGTGTCTATTTTTAATGGGTGTGTTTGTTTTTTTTTTTTTTCCTTTCAGCACATTTGAGTTTCTTATAGATCCTAGATGTCAGGCTTTTGTCAGATACACAGTTGGCAAGTATTTTTTCCCATCCTGTGGGCTATTTCCCTGCTCTCTTGATGCTTTCTTTCTTTTTTCTTTTTGGTAAAAAATCGTCAGTTTGATGAAGTCCCACTTGTCTATCTTATTTCCTATGGTATGGTCACTTAGGGTAATGATCAGAATTTTGTTGCCAGTTCCAATCTCCATAAGGGTGTCTCTTGCATTTTTAAAAATTCTTATAGTTTAAGGTTTTACGTTTAGGTCTTTGATCCATTTAGAGTTAATTTTTGTATATGGTGATAGGTAGGGGTCCTGTTTCAATCTTCTGAATGTGATCAGCCAGTTTTCCCACACTATTTACTGAATAGGTTCTCCTCTCCCCAATGGTTGTTGTCAAAGGCTTTGTCAAAGATGAGTTGGTTGAGGAATTGAGGCTTTGCTTCCAGTATCTCTATCTTGTTCCATTGGTCTATATGCCTGTTCTTGTACCAATACCAGGCTGTTTTGATTAGTGTAGCCTTATAGTAAAGTTTGAAGTCTGGAAGTGTAACACCTCCTCCTTTCTTTCTTTTGATAAGGATTGTTTTGACTATTCGTGGTTGTTTATGCTTCCATATGAATTTCTGTATTGTCATTTCCAGGTCTGAGAGGAATGATGTTGGTAACTTAATGGGTGTTGCATTGAATCTGTAGATTGCCTTTGGTAGGATGAACATTTTAACAATGTTGATTCTTCTTATCCTATCCATGAGTATGAACTATTTTACCATTTGTTTTTGTCTTCTTGGATATCTTAGAGCAGTGTTTTGCAGTTCTCATTGTAAAAGTCTTTCGTGTCTCTAGTTAGGAAGATGCTGAGTTATTTCATTTGTGTGTGTGGCTATTGTGAATGGGATTGTGCTTATAATTTGGATCTCTGCCTACTTGTTGTTGGTGTATAGGAATGCAACTGTCTTTTACACATTTATCTTGTACCCTGAGACTTTGCCAAAGTTCTTTATCAGTGCAAGCAGGTTTTTGACAGAATTTACTACATAAGTATGTTGCATGTGGGTGAAGTTTGGGCTTCTAGCTGATCCCTTCTCCATCTGATAATAGACCAGTTAACCAATGTGCTGCCATGTGTCCACCTCCTTCCTCCCTCCTTCCCTTAGCAGTGTCCAGAATCTGTGGCGTGATCAATTTCCAGGGTCCATTTATAAGTAAAAACATGTGATATTCAGTTCTTTGTTTCTCTCCTGGGAGTATACCCAGAGGAACATAAATTGCTCTACCAAAAAGATACCTGCAGTTGCATGTTTATTACAGCACTATTCACAATAGCAAAAACATGGGACCAACCCAGGTGCCCATCAAAAGTGTACTGGATAAAGGAAATGTGGCATAATATACATGATGGAATATTATACACCCATAAAGAAGAAAAAAATCATGGCCTTCACAGCAACTTGGATGCAGCTGGTGACCATCATACTAAGTGAACCATCACACAAACTGAGTTTTTGCTTTGTTTTGTAGACAGCATATAACTTATGGCATAACAAGCAACTTTCAGTAAGCTAACATTCCAGACCCTAGTAATGTTGTTTATATTTGTATTCCTTTTTTTAAAAAGGCAATATTTGGTAAAAACTACAAAATGTGTTTTAGGATACACAATATACACATAGTACTGCTTTTCTTTTTTTAAGCTTTGAAACATGAATATATTTGAGAATATGGGTTTCTGCATGGAAAGAGAGAAATTATTGTTTTGCTTTTGATATTGCTACTGACTAAATAGTTGGTGACATCAAGAAAGACAAACATGTGAGGCTTATTGATAGTTGATACCTTAGAAATAAGAAGAGCTATGTCAGCATAATAAAAAAGCCTAAGCACATCTGACTGAAGTTTGAATGCAATGAATCTTGATGCTCTGAAACCTAAAAATAAAAATAATTAGAGTGGCAATTCTGGTTTCACTTGGAAATGAAGAAAGTTGAAACGAGCATTGTTCCAGAGCTCATAATGACAAAAAGCTGGACCAACAGCAAATTAGCAATTTTTCTGGAACCCATCATAGTACTGACATGTCAAGAAGATCAAGTGATCAGAATCTAAGGAGAAATAGGCACTTACTAAGAGAAGTGAGAAATGAGCTCTGGATTTCTGTGTAAGATGCAACTGGATATCAGTAAGAGGAGTTCAGCTAGGATGATTGGTAAACTAGTGGATGTCAGTAAACTTCATATTCATGAGAGAAGGTAAAGTCCTTAGTAGTTACTTACACAGAAGAAGTCTCTATCTCTTTCTTGCTTCATCTTCATAGATTCCACTTTGTGATCACAGAAAAGATTGGAAACTATTAAGAAAATCTCCCTTGTGCATAATAAAGGCATAAAGACATTGTAGGGAGTACAAGAAACTCCATCTGAACTCCCTTTCCCTATTTCTTCCAGCAAACATTAATTTTAATTTGTGTTGGAGGGGACAACAAACACCGCCATCCTTAGAGCACAAGTGAAATCTGATTGTAACTGTGGGAAGGAGGCAAAAAGGAGGAACAGAGTAAAGAAGGGCAAAAATTGAGTTCGAAACTATGCTAGAAGTAGAACAATGAGAGTGACCCCCATGAGTCTCAAAGGGAAAGTACCTGCCTAATACTGAGGCATAATCAAAACAACAAAGAGCTTGCCACACTCCACACTTCCACTCATATAGAAGGCATCGAGGAACAAGTAATTTGTAAGAAGGATATCCCCTCTGAGGCACAACACAAGGAAGGACTTAAGGCTAAAGGCAGAGCTGACATTGGAAAATAAAATTACTGTCAAACAAACTCTTACTTTAAATGCTAACTATCAGTAGAGGATCAAATGCAAATGTTAGAAATAAAACCACAATATTTCTGATAAAGAATGATTTTATTCATATCAAGCTAAAAATATTCTACATGGTAAACAATCAATAATATTGCAAACTTTCCATCTGGCAAGGGATTATTAACCAGAATATATAAAGAACTCAAGCAGCTCAATAGCAATAAATAAATAAATAATCCAATTTTTGAAATAGGCAAAATTTCTGAACAGACATTTCTCAAAAGAAGACATATTAATTGCTATCAAGCATATTTAAAAATGCTTAACATCACTAATTATCAGATAAATGCAATCAATACTACAATAAGTTATCATCACATCCCAGTTAAAATGACTTTTGTCCAAAAGACAGGCAATAACAATGATGAAAGCTGGTGAGTATGTGGAGAAAGGAGAACTTTCATACACTGTTAGTGGAAATGTAAATTAGTACAGCAATTATGAAGAGCAGTATAGAAGTTCCTTAAAAAACTCAACTAGAAATACTATATGATCCAGCAATCCCATTGCTGGGCATATATCAAAAAAAAAAAAAAAAAGGAAATTAATATAGTGAAGAGATATCTGGACTCCCATGATTATTGCAGCATTATTCACAATAGCCAAAATATGGAATCAATCTTAGTGTCCATCAATAGATAAATGGATAAATATGTAATATATATATGTGTGTGTATATACATATATGTACATATATAAAATGAAACATTATTCAACCACACAAAAATGAAATCCTATCATTTGCAACAACATGTATGAAACTGGAGGACATGATGTTAAGTGAAGTAAGCCAGGTACAGAAAGACAAATATCATATGGAAGCTTAAAAAATTGAACTTGCAGAGATAGAGTGTGACCGACCAGAGGCTAGAAAGGATAGTGGGGGTGGAGGAATAAAGGGGGGATGGCTAATAGGCACAACAGTGAGATACAATGACTAAGATCTAGTATTTGGTAGCACAATAGGGTGGCTATAATGAAAAAGAATTCATTGTATATTTTTGAATAATTAAAAAATCGAACTGGAATTTTCTAACACAAAAAATGATAAAGACTTGACGTAATGGATACCTCAATTACTCTGATTTGATTACACATTGTATGTCTGTATCAAAACTCACATGTACCCTATGAATATAGACAACTATTATGTACTAATAATAACTAAAATTTAACATGTTAAAAATTTAAAATGTCTTTAAAAGAATGATTTTGAAAAATACATTAGTAGACTCAATACAACCAAGAAAGGACTAGTAAACTTGAGTATAGGTATATAGAGGTGATCAACACTGAAGCACAGGGAGCAAAAGAAGGGTTTAAATAAAAGAACTGTGAGATGATAAATAACTTTCTGATAGATGGACAGTTGGAATCTTAGAACGAGGAGTAGAGGATAAAATAGAAGGAACACTGAAAAATAGTGAGTGAAAATTTTTGTAAATTAATGACAAACATTAAACCACACAACCAAGAAGCTCAGAAAACACCAAGCAGGATAAATAGCAGCACACACACATACACACACGTACTACACACACACTCTCTCTCTCTCACATCCTTATGTATATCATATTGAAACTATTTAACAACGAAATACAATCTTAATGACAACCAGACAAAAAAGAAATAATGCACACAGAAGCTGACAAGCACTGCATAGAGGCATAAAGAACAATCAAACAAAAATTGTAGAACTATATTGGCGGCAGATCTACAGGAAATGTGAATCAAAGTTCTTCAGGGAGAAGAGATACCATACAGAAACTTTATTCTACAAAAATAAATATAATGAACTGGAAATAGAAAATGCAAAGGTAAAATAAAATTCTTTCCTAATTTTAATTACCTTAAAATATAACTGCCTAAAGCAGAAGCAGTAGCATATGTAAAAGTAGAATTATGATGATATTAGTTTTAAGGTTGAGAAGGAAGATTGGAAAACATATGTTTAAGGCCCTTTTATTACACAGGAAGTGTTAAAATATTATTTACAGCTAGGTTGAATAATTAAAGGCAAACTGCATTCCAAACATAAATATAATCTTTAAAAGTGGTATAGTTAATTAACAGAGAGATAAAATGGAATAATAAAAATTCTCAACCTATGAGAAGTCAGAAAAACAAAAAAATGAACACGTAGAGAACATAGAAAAATCTAAAATGGTAAGATTTCATCTGTCAATTTTAATAAAAATCAGTGAGAATTGTCTAAGCACATGAGTTAAAAGACAAAAATTTTCAGATTGAATACAAAAATCATGACTCAGCAATATGCTGTCTAAAATAAATTTACATTAAAGAGAAAAATATAAATAAATTAAAAGTAAAATGGTGAATAAAGCTATTGCCAACATTATCCAATAGAAAAATGGAATAGATATGTAAATATCAGATAAAGTAGTCTTTAGAAGAATAAATATTTTCAGAGTTAAACAAGAATATTAAATCATGATAAAGAGATAATTCTCCAAACAGACTTAACAATCATAAATAAGTATGCACCTAATAGCAAAGCTTCAAAACATGAGTTAAAAGCTAATTGTACTCAAGGGTGAAGCAACAAATCCACATACAGAGTTGAGAGTTTAATACTGTTTCTTAAGAAATTGTTAGAAAAGGAAGTAAAAAATCAGCAAGAATATAGATGACTTGAACAACACTATCAAAAAACATTATCAAAATCAATACTTAGAAAGCAATCCACACAAAAATGGTAGATTAACAGTCTTCTCAAGTGGACAGGAAATATTCTCCAAGATAATAGACATTCTGAACCATAAAACACACCTTTAATTGTTTTAAAAAGTAAGTATAAGTTTACTTTTGAATCATAACAGAACAGTACTAAATTGATAGTACAAAAATAATAGGGAAACCCACAATTACTTAGAATTTAAGAAAATATTCTTTCAAATAACACGTATCAATAAGGAAATTCCTAGGGAAAATTAAACAAGCATTTTGAACTGAAATAAAATGGAAATACAAAATATCACATTTTTGAGATGCAGTTAAAACAATCCTTGGAGGAAAATTTACAAGATAAGATGGTAACATTAAAAAAGCAGATTATAATATAAAACCAGATTTTTAAACTTCCACCTTAAGAAGCTAACAAAAAAGAGTAAATTATATACAAAGCAAAAAGAATAAAGAAAATAATAAAGATAAACAAGAAAAAAGCAATAAAACAGAATTAAAAACAGAGAAACAATATAGAAAACTAATAAAGCTAAATGTAGTTCTTTGAAAAGATCAGTAAAACTAATAAGCCTCTAATCAGACTGGCCTAGAAAAAAAAAAGGAAGGGAAGACTTCACTACTAGCCATAAATACATTAAAATATTAAGGGAATGCTTCTCTATGCCCTTAAATTTGACAACTTAAATGAAACAAATTAATTCCCTGAAAAACACAAACTATCAAAATTTCACTCAAGGAGAAATAATACAAATAATACAAATAATCTTACAAATATTAAATACACTGGATCTTTGGTTAAAAACATTTCACAAAAGAAAATTCCAGATTAATGTAGTTTCCTTATCAAGTACTACCAAACAAGTACCAGACAATCTTTTTCAGAAAATATGAAAAAAGAGGCTGCTTCCCAACCCATTTTAGAAGGTGAACCTAATATTGGGTGATAGTACCCGGTACTAGACAAGCACATTAAAACAAGAGAAAGCCACAAGCAAACATTTCTCATTAAAGTGGACAGAAATTTCCTCATCAACATGCTAGTATACTGAATTGAACAATATATAAACAGTATAAAAGTCAGATTAAGCGGGGTTTATCTAAAGAATAGAAGATTGGTTCAATATGTGAAAATTAATTAATGTCATTTACTAGATAAACAAATTAAAGACAAATAGTATATGATCATCTTATTAGATGCGGAGAAAGTATTTGAAAAAATTCAATATTCATTTATAATGTTAATAGACAATCTACAGAATGGAAGAAACTATTTCCAAACTATGTATCTGACAAAGGGCTAATATCCAGAATCTATAAGGAACTTAGATGAATCAACAAGAAAAAAAAACATTAAAAAGTGGGGAAGTGGTATGAACAGACACTTCTCAAAAGAAGATATAAAACTGGCCAAAAAGTATATGAAAAAATGTTCAACATCACCAATCATCAGAGTAATGCAAATTAAAGCCACAATGAGATACCATCTCACACTAGTCAGAATGGCTATTATTATTATTATTATTATTTAATAATCAATATTTTTTATTATGATGTTGTGGGGTACAGTTAAGGGTTAGGTATACAGATACATTTCATTCAGGCACCCTATTGATAAGAGGTGCTTCCCCATCCCCAGACAGATATTTGCTTGTTAATCCCATCTCCTTCCCCCCCCATAGTTTCCCACTGCTGTCAGTCATTTTCTTATAGTATTAGGTTGGATGTTCAAGGTCCATTATATGAGTGAGAACATGTGATACTCGGACTATTATTAATTAGTGAAAAAAACAACAGACATTGGTGAGGTTGTGGAGAAAAGGAAAAACTCATACACTGTTGGTGGGAATGTAAACTAGTTCAGCTCTTGTGAAAAGTAGTTTGAATATTTCTCATATAACTAAGAATGGATTTACCATTTGACCCCGCAATGTCACTTCTGGGAATATATCCAAAGAAGCATTAATTGTTCTACCAAAAGGACAGCTGCACTCATATGTAAATTGCTGCCCTAGTCACTATAGCAGAAACATGAAACCAACCTAGGTGCCCATTAAAGGTGGATTGAATAAAGAAAATGGGGTACCTCTATGCCATGGAATACTATGCAGCCAAAAAAGAATGAAGTCATATCCTTTGCAACAATGTGTATGAAACTGAAGGCCACTATTCTAAGTCAATTAGCATATACATAGAAAACCAAATATCACATGTTCTTATCTTATAAGTGGGAGCTAAATGTTGAGTACACACAGACATAAGAATGCAAACTACAGATACTGAGCATTCTGAAAAGGGAGAGAGAGGAATGTGGCAAGGGTTGAAAAACTACCTATTGGGTACCATGTTCACTATTTGCGTAATAAGTTCAATAGAAACCCAAACTTCACCATAATGAAATACACTCATGTAACATACCTGTACATGTACCCCTTGAATGTAAAATAATAAAAATATTTGCATTTATAGATAAATTTGTTATTACAAAAAAATAAACAAACAAAAAACTCAAAAACTAGGATAGAAGGGCAGTTTTTTTTAACCTGATATGGGGTATCTACAAAATATTAAAAGCCTACAGCTAACTTCATAGTTAATGTTGAAAGACAGAATGCTGTACTCTTATATCAGGAATTAGGCAAGAGTGTCCTACCTTATCACTCCTATTCAATTCATACTAGATATTCTAGCCAGTGAAATAGGCAAGAATAATAAATAAAAGGCACGCCAATGGGAGAGAAAGGAAATAAACTATATTAACAGATAACATCACTGTCTTCAAAGAAAATTCCAAAGAATCAGCAAAGAAATTCCTAGAATTATTAAGTATGTTCAATGCTTGTAGCATGTAACACTAACATATAAAATATATTTGTATTTCTATGTTTTTGTAATAAAGCTGAAACAAAAACACCACTTATAATAACGCAAAAATTAAGATACTTAGGTGTAAATGTAGCAAAATGTGTGCATGATCTCTAGGCTGGGAACTATAAAACACTAACCAAGAAGATCGATAAGGACCAAAATTATTGAGGAGCTATTTCAGATTCATAAATGAAATGCAATAAAATTAAGATGTCACTACTCCAAGATATATTAATAAATTCAATGCAATCTCAATAAAAATCTGAGCAAGTTTTTTTTGCGAATATCAGAAAACCGATTTTGAAATTTATATAGAAAGACAAAGAAATTGGAAAAGTCAAAACAATTTAGAAGAACAAAGTTGAAGGACTCACATTACTTAATTTTAATGTTTTTCTAAATTTGCAATAATCAAGAATGTTTTCTATTGGCAAAAGGATAAAAATATAGATCAAACAAAATAAAGATTTCAGAAACAGTTCCAGACAAATATACTCAATTGATTTTTGATGAAACAATTGCAAATAAAATTCAATGAAGAAACGTTAGTCTTCAACAAATGATGTTGAGACTATTGATTGGCTATCCATATACAAAATAAGAAACCAAATACATACCTTGTTCTGTATAGTATATAAAACATACTCAAACTGTATCATAGACATAAATTTAAAACACAAACTTACAAAATTTATAGAAGAAAACATAGTATAAAATCTCTATTAACTTGTTTTTGCAAATAATTTTTAGACATGACAGCAAAAGTTTAATTCATTAAAATATTGATAAATTGAATTTTATCAAAATTGAAACCTCTTCCTCTAGAACAGTGCTATTAGGAGAATGAAAATCTAAGATATTGAGTGAAAAAATTAATTACAAATCACGTTTCTGAAAAAAAAACCTTGTATCCAAAATGCATTTAAAAATTATAACTCTATAATAAAAAAAGAAAATAACTCAGTTTTATTTTATTTTACTTTTTGTGAATCCACCACATCCTGCACCTGTTAACTCTCCCTTTCGTGCATCTGTGAACCCTTCCCTTTTTGCATCTATGAACCCTCCCTATCCTGCACCTGTGAACCCTCCCCAATGTAAATGTCTGAACCCTTCCCAACCTGCACCTAGGAACCCTTCAACCTTCTGAAGCTGTGAATTCTCCCCGACTTGAACCTCCGAACCCTCTCCATCCTGCACCTTCGAATCCTCCTTATTTTGCACCTATGAACCCCATCAAGTTGCACCCTTGAACCCTCTTTATTCTGCACATGTACACTCTCGTTATCCTGCACCTGTGAACCCTTCTTATACTGCACAAGCAAACCCTCCTTGACCTGTGCCTGTGAACCCTCCCCGTCATGTACCTGGAAACACTCCCTATTCTTCAGCTGTGAAAAAAAATCACTGGTGCAGGAATGGGAGGCTTCACAGGTGCAAGTTATGGAATGATTCAAAGGTGCAGGATGGGAGAGGGTTTGCAGGTTTAGGACGAGGAAGGATTCACATGAGAAGGATGGGAAAAGGTTCACAGTTGCAGGTTGGGGAGGTTTCACAGGTGCAGGACGGGGGAGGTCAGCAGGCACAGGTTGAGGAGGCTTCAGAAGTGCACGTTGAGGAGGTTTTGCTGCTGCAGGATGGGAAGGGGTCACATGAGCAGTATCGGGAGGATTCAGAGGATCACGATGGGGAGAATCCTTAGGTGCAAGGTGGAAAGTGTTTACAGGTGCCAGATGGGGGCGAGTTCACAAGTGCATGATGGAAAGGGTTCGCTGGTGCAGGTTGAAGATGGCTAATGGTGCACGTTGGGGAAAGTTTGCATGTGCAGGATGGGGCAAAATGGGGAGGGTTCCAGGTGTAGGACTGGAAAGGATTCAATTTTAAAAGAACTAAATGAGCATTTTATCAAAGAATGAATATGGATGGCAAATAAATATAGGAAATTATGGCTAACACCATTAGTTACTAGGGAAATACAAAGTAAAACTGTAATAAGATAGCATTACATACCTATTAAGATGACTAAAATAAAAATGGATAATACCAAGTAAGATGGACATAACTGGAATTCTTCCTTTCTGGTAGGAGTGCTAAATGGTACAACCACTTGAGAAAATAGTTTGGCAATCTCTTAGAAACTAACCCAAAGTCCTAGTAATCCTAATCTTAGGTATTAATCCAGTGAATTGACAATTTATGCTCATATTAAAAACCCCTATGCTAACGTTTATAGTAGCTTCATTGCTAGCATCAAAAAATAGGAAGCAAATTCAGAACAGCTTGTTTTTTAAACAGGTGAATGGAGAAGCAAATCATCGTGCATACTACTTTGCTGAGCAGTGTGCTGTAAAAAAATGGACTATGAATTCATACAACAACATGGATGAATCTTAAATAAGTTTTGCTAAACAAAAGAAGATTAATAAAGCGGCTACATATTGCATGGTTCTATGTGTATGATACTCTAAAAATGACAAAATATGAAGCTGTAGAACAGACCACTGTTTGCCAGAGGTCAAATAGAAGAAGAACAGACTACAAAGAGGCAATTTGTGAGAAATTTTTAAGTGATGAAACTGGTCCATCGAGTACTGTGGTACTATGGCTGTATGTATTTGTTAAATTACACATAACTGTACCTTACAAGGAATAAATTTTGTTAACTGAAAATTTAAAAAAATAAATTAGGTTATCAAAATAACCCAAGATTAAATATAGACTGTCTCATATAAATATATTTATATTAAAAACGTATGGCACGACTTCACTAAAGAGGATGGGTAATAAAATAAAAGAACTAACTTTGAAATAACATTTTTCCTGGACACTGTAAGACTAAAGACAAGAAAAAACTGCAAACAGTTTAGTACAGTAGGTAAATTTGTTTCCCATAGGAGTAAGAGTTATCAATTCTCAAACTACTTTACCTGTATTAGAAAACCATTACACTGGAGTTGAAAAAATAAGTATATTGAAGATAATGAAACAAGTTTTTCACTGTTGGGAAAGAAAGATACAAATAAACAAGAGAAAGGATAGAATAAATTCTGTTTTGCTGGACTAAAGATGAACATATCAGTACAAAGTCATATTTTTAAATAGATATAAAAATTAATAAAGATATGTATGCATACTCAGCTTAAGAATGCACATTATCTCTCTGAGGAGAAGGCCTGTAACCTGACAATGCCCCAGTAACAGTAACATCTAACACCTAGATCATAGCTTCCAAATAATATTCTACAATAAAAAGAAACCTGTACTCTGGAGAACTATTTAATCACAGGACTGGGACAAGGAAAATACAAGGTGAACAAGAGACGTTCTGCAGTGCCAGAGAGTAAGAAAGTGCTAGGGCATAAATAGAATGGGGGCATGTCAAAAGAACAGAGTCAATTAGAAAAATCACCCAAAGGCCAAAACTGGAACAATTTGATCAACAAAGTAAATAATGATGCCAATAAATTATAACCTAAAGAATAAAATAAATATTAATGAACTCACATTGATATAAATAAATTATTGAATAAGTAGTAAATATAGAGAATATATAAAAACTCATACAGAAGAAACTTAATAAATGTAGAAGAAACAGGAAAATAGAAAATTGTCACTAGAACACTGCAGTAATATTGCTACAGGCAGGATCCACTGATAAATCTTAAAATTAGTGGGCAAAAGGTTACATAGGAAAAGGATTTTGGCATAGCCTCAATGTATCTCCCCCAAAAGTATTTATTAGTTGCACATTGGAAAATAGAAACATTTCAGTGGAGAAACTTGGTTGACACTATTTTAACCAAGGTTAACGTGATCAGTAGTTAAGACATATTGATATCATGTACTCTTGACATAATATTCTCAGAAGAAAAAAATGACTTCTGTGGTATTCTTCTCCATGATGAATGACCTCAATCTAATCACATGTAAACATCGCACAAACTTAATTCAACTATATTCTACAAAATACTTACCCATGCTCTTTAAAATGTCAAGATTATGAAAGACAATAGAACACTGGAAAACGATCTCAGATTTAAGGAGATTAAAGAGACATGAGTAAAAAAACATTATGGGGTCCTGGATTGGATCTTGTTTCAGAAAACAGCAAACAAAAACAAACAATAAAAACATTATTGGACAAACTGGTGGCATCTGAATAAAATCTGCCATTTAGTTAATAATATTGCACTAATTTCTTAGTTTTGATAATTGGACTAAGGATATGCAAATTGTTAATGTTAGAGAAATTGGATGAAACCTGTATGAGGACTTTGTGTACTATATTGAAACATTTATGTTAGTCAAAAATTATAGTAGCTTTATTAATTTACATTTTCACCAAAAGTGTATAAGAGGTCCCCTTTCCTTGCATCTCTGCCAGCCTTTACTTTTTGTCTTATGGATAATAGCCATTCTAACTGTGATGAGGTTGTATCTTATTGTGGTTTTAATTTGCATTTAATGATTAGTAATGTTGAGTATTTGTCATATATATTGGTATGTCTTCTTTTAAGAAAGGTCTAGTCAGATATTTTATTTTTAATATTTTTTTTGTTATTGAATTATTTGAGTTTCTTATATATTCTGGATATTACCTCCTTGTTCATACATAGTTTGCCAATGCTTTCTCCCATTCTGTTGGTTTTCTCTTCGCTTTATTGTTTCCTTAGCTGTACAGAAGATTTTTAGTTTTATGTAATCACATTTGCTTATTGTTGCTTTTGTTGTGTGTGCTTTTGAGATTTATTTAAAATTTTATTTCCCAGTTCAATTTCATGAAGTGTTTTCTCTATGTTTTTTTCTAATATATTCATAGTTTCAGATCTCATATTTAAGTCTTTCATCCATTTAAAATTGATTTTTGCATATGGTGAGACATAGTTTTGCTCTTCTGCACATCAGTTTTTTCAGCATCATTTTTCATAGAGACTGTCTTTTCTTCAGTGTGTATTCTTTGTCTTTTTGTCAAAAAGTATTTAGGTGTAAGTGTGTGGATTAATTTCTGCGTTCTCTGTTCCATGCCATTTGTCTGTATATCTGTTTATATGCCAATATCATCATGCTGTTTTAGTTATTAAAACTTTGTGGCTCAGCCTGTAATCCCACACCTTGGGAGGCTGAGGTGAGTGGATTGCCTGAGCCGGCGGGTTCGAGACCTGCCTGGGCAACTTGGTGAGACCTCATCTCTACAATAAATCAAAAAATTAGCCGGGCGTGGTAGCGCGCGCCTGTAGTTCCAGCTACTTGGAAGGCTGAGGCGGAAGAATCGCCGGAGCCCCAGCAGGTCGCGACTGCGGTGGCCGGGAGTGGCCACTGCACTCCAGTCTGGGCGACGAGTGAGACTCCACCTCAAAAAAACCCCCAAGAACAAAAACCAAAAAAAACCTAGGTTGTATATTTTAAAATCAGGTCGTGTGATGTCTCCAGCTTTGTTCTTATTACTTAAGATTTATTTGGCTATATGGGATCTTTTGAATTTCCATATGAATTTTTTTATTATTTTTTTCTATTTCTGTGGAGAATGCCGTTGGGATTTTGATAGAGATTGCAGGAATATGTAAATTGCTTTGGGCAATATGAATATATTAGCAATGTTAAATTTTATAATCTATGAATACGAAATATCTTTCTGTTTATTTGTGTCTTTTTCAATTTCTTTAACCAAGTTTTTATAGTTTTCATAGAGAGATATTTCACTTTATTGGTTAAGTTTATTCTTAAGTATTTTATGTTTTTGTAGCTATTGTAAATAAAATTGCTTTATTGATATATTTTTCAATCAGTCGCTAATGGTATATAGAAACACTACTTATTTTTGTATGTTTATTTTGCATCTTGCACTTTATTACATTTATTTATTAGTTCTAACAGGTTTTTGGTGGAGTCCTTAGGGATATCTATATCTATCTATCTATCTACCTACCTACCTATCTATATCATGTTATCTGTAAATCCAGATAATTGGACTTCCTCCTTTTTAATATGAATGCCTTTTATTTCTTTCTCTTACTAATTTATCTGTCTGAGTATTTATAAATAAATAAATCAGTATATCAGACTTGGCCTGGTCACTCTTGCCTTAATTCTAGCACCTTGGGCTTAGGAGTTCGAGACCAGCCTGGGCAAAATAGTGAAATCTCATTTTTACAAAAAATAAAAGTAAAAAATAATTTTAAAAGTTAATCAGCATGGTGGCATGCACCTGTAGTCCCAGCTACTCAGAAGGCTGAAGCTGAGGCTGGAGGATAGCTTGAACCTGGTTGTTTGAGACTGTGGTGAGCTATAATCATGCTACTGCACTCCAACCTAGGTGACAGAGTGAGATCCTGACTCAAAAAACTAATTAAACTAAACTAAAATTAAATAAATAAAATCAGTTTGTCAAAGAGATATCTGCACTCCTATGTTTATTGCAGCACTATTTACAATAGCCCAAATATGGAATCAACCTAAATGTCCATCTACATATTTTATATGTGTGTATGTGTTTGAGTATATATATATATATATACTCAAACACATACACACACAATTGAATATTATTCAGCTATAAAACAGAATAAAATCTTGTCATTTGTGACAACATGAATGAACCTAGAGAAAATATGGCAAGTGAAATATGCCAGGAAAGAAAGACAAACATTGCATGGTCTCACTCATGTGTGGAATCTAAAACAGTTTATTTCATAGAAGTAGAGAATAGAATAGTAGTTACTACAGGCTTGGGAGTATAGGGGAAAATGGTGGATCAGAAGAGGTTGGTCAACGGGTACAAAATTGCAGTTAGATAAGAAAAAGTTTTGGAGTTCTATTACAAAGTAGAGTAACTATAGTAAGCAACCATGTAGTATATATTTCATGATAGCTAGAAGAAATAATTTTGAATGTTGTCATTACAAAGAAATGATAAATGTCAAAAATGTGATAAACATGGTAATTACTCTAATTTGATCATTATACAATGTGTACATGAATGGAAATATAATACTATACCCCATAAATATGAGAAAATATGTTGATTATAAATAAAATATTAATGAAAATAAATGAATGAATTAAAAGTTATCTTAACATAAAAGTTAAAACTAATATAATTCAAAACTAGAATTTATTATTCTGAAAAGCAGCAAGTGTAAATATTGGGAAAATGAGAGTGAAAATCCCTTCATAAAAAATAGAAACTAATATAGAAAAACAGCTTACCTGTAATATACTTTGTGGTTTTTAGAAAGTAATTATTTGTTTGAATTAAATTATTTCTTACAAAATTATTGGAAAAAATATAATTTTCTTCATGATACAAATAGGAAAAGGATGCTAGATTAAGAGAGAAAGTTCAGTAGATCCTTAGAAATTATTCACCTTATAACTAAAATATTGTACCCTTTGACCAACATCTTCCTATTTTCCCCAACCCCCAGCTCTTGGTAATTACTATTCTACCCTGTTTCTAGTTTCTATGCATTCAACTTATTTTTATATGTCTATAAAATTATCACATTGTACACTTTAAACACATACAATTTTATTATAATTTCATTTATAAATTATACATTAATAAAGGTGAAAAAAATTTTAAAAGTTATTGACATACCCCTTCAAAAGAAAAAAATTATTTTTCCAAAGTACATATCTAATTAGTCACAGAATCGTGACTTTATCACAAACATTGCAACTTAATATTGTATGTGCATTTTACTAACAAAATAATAATCTTATATAAATTTACATTATATTATTGGTTCAATACTTCATATGTTGAGGAGTAGTATTTCTTGTCTAAAGTCTCCTTATAAAGTAACTCACAATACTTTGTTGTTCTAGCATATTCCTAAGTTTAAGAAAATAAATTTCTCCCAACTATAGTAATAATTAAAGTTGATAAAAATCAACTCCTAAATTATGCGTCTCTGAATTCACTTTTTTGGAAATAACTTTATCTAACTTTAATTTTGGCAATATCATTTGCAATGAATGCTTGAATATATTCATTCATAATACTTGTCTACCATATGAAGATTCAAATTTTTATATTCAGGCATATAGATTCCTTCACCAGAGTTATGCATTAGGGCATAGATGTGTTTATATTTATTCATTAGTGCATTGCTAATTAAAAATGTTTCATTAAACTTGCAAAAGAAAAGACTTAAGTGGAGAATAAACATGTAGAAATTGAGTACCCCTAGGCTATAAAATAACTTCAATAGTTGAGCTGTTAAAACTAATATGGGCAGCAAAGAGTCAAAAGTAGCTATCACTTACTACAATGTATGAAATGCAAAATGAAGTGTACGTGTAAGATATGGAAGGTAGCATTAAATAACATTTTCCCAACTCAGACTATATAGAGAAATTTGAGTCACTTGGCTTGTGGCTAATTCCTTGGATCGTGGTGTCGTAATTACACACTTTTGATAACCTCGTCGAGTTTTTGATTATACAATTGGGTCAGGCTTGTTAATAGAAACATGATAATTTTCAATTCTCTAGTACTAAAGTGTTAAAGTTAGTAATTGTTAGATTGTGTTATTTTTTGAATCTCCACACTTCAAGATTAAGTTAATATCTCTAAGCTGGGTGTAACCTCACGCTTTGGGAAGCTGAGGTGAGTGGATTGCCTGAGTCCGCGGGTTCGAGACCCGTCTGGGCAACTTGGCGAGACCTCATCTCTATAATAAATCAAAAAATTAACTGGGTGTGGTAGCGCGCATCTGTAGTTCCAGCTACTTGGACGGCTGAGGCGGAAGGATCGCTGGAGCCCAGCAGGTTGAGGCTGCGGTGGCCGGGAGCGGCCACAGCACTCCAGTCTGGGTGACGGAGTGAGACTACAATTCTGTGTGTATGTATGTATATATATATATAATTTCTGTCCCTTAATTAAGTTGTGCAATAGGTAGATTCTGACTTTGGCATCTTTGTGCATTTTTTATGCATTCTGGTACCTCTCTCATTTACTTCTGTGCTTTTCAGAGCTCTCATGCTGCCTTTGCCTTCACTAATACTGCAAAAGTAGTACCTGACTGGCAAGTACATATGCCTGTCATAATCTATGCTCAAAAACTGCATATCCATTCTCTTTATATTTGTCATTTGTAACTCCTACTTTTGCTTGTGAGAACTAGCTGTTTGTAGACCATCCAATAATCATGACACACAATAACATAAACTATTGTTTCTTATTCTACAAATAGTGCGCGCTTTCTAACCCCAAATCATGTTTACGTATGGTGATGGAAAAAAATAAACAAAACAGTAGAGGGATCTGCAATCTAAGAAAGTTTTACCAAAAAAAGAAAAAAGAAAAAAGGTCGGATGCAGTGGCTTACGCCTCTAATTCCAGAGCTTTGGGAGGTGGAAGTGAGAGGATTACCTGAGCCCACGGGTTCGAGACAAGCCTGAGCAACCTGCCAAGACCTCGTCTCTTCAACAAATCATCAGCCGGGCATGGTGGCATGTGCCTCTAGTTCCAGCTCTTTTGAAGGCTGAGGCAGAAAGATCAACTGAGTCCAGCAGGTCGAGACTGTGGTGGCTTTGAGTGTGCCACTACCCTCCAGCCTGGGCGACAGAGTGAGACTGCAACTGGAAGGAAGGAAGGAAGGAAGGAAGGAAGGAAGGAAGGAAGGAAGGAAGGAAGGAAGGAAGGAAGGAAGGAAGGAAGGAAGGAAGGAAGGAAAAGACTTAAAGTGAGCTGCTGAAAAAGTAAGAATCATTCTTTCATATCAGAGCGAAGGAAAGAAGCAGAGTAAAATTTAAGAGATTTTGAGTATTACCAAAGAACGAGTAGAACAAACAATTCAAGAAACAACAAAACAACAAAAATCAATGACAATTCAATGCAGGGGTGAAATCTTCTAAAGTGCTTAATTGATATCAGTACATTATTTGATTAAGTATTTATTGATTACTTACTATGTGCAAGTTAAGTGATAGATGTCAGGGTTAAAATGGTGAGTGGAACCAAACACATTTTCTGTCCTTATGAAACTTACTGTTTGTGAGGGAGATAGATATTTATCAAATAATTGTACATATTCTTTTCACATACAGATTCATGTATGTCAAAAGATACGTGGGCTAAGAAAGAACAAAAAGAAAAAAAAATACTTCTTTAGAAATTTATGGAAAGTTTTTTCTGAGTAGGTGATGCTTGACCTGAGATCTTAAAGATGAGTAAAGGCAAGGGTGAAATACTATAGAAGGTAAAGGAAGCAGCATGTTAAAAAGTAATGGGAGAACACATTGCCAGTACAAAAGATAGAAAGTTGGCTAGTATGACTGCAGTAAAGATAACAAGAGGAACACTTTAAAAATGAAACCTAATGAGATTTATACTACATAGGACATTGTATATTGTTAAGGAGTTCTTACTTTTCTTTAAGCGCAATGGGAAATCACGGGAAAAATCAAGTGGATGGGTGGTATAACCAAAATTGTGGTATTCAAGGGAAAAGATAAAGCAGAATGCACAGAGTGGGAGGAAAAGTAGAAAGTAGTGATAGATACAAGAGATATTTTGGCAATAGCAAGGAATTAGACAAGTGGTTAAGGAAGAATAGAGATTACTATTCATAGGTTTCAGTATAGCATATAAGGATGGACGCCTTCTTTCAGCTGTGCATCTGAAATTGTTCTGGAGCTCCTCTGCTCACACTATCTGATGAGAAATTTCTCTTCTTCATAGAATTACTAATGTAAAGTCTATTTATGAATGTAAATTGATGGGAAAAGTAAACATCACAGTTGATCACATCAATTTCTACTGAGTAATGTGTACCTCCATTTTATACATGTCAAATAAAAAAAATCACTAGACTTTTGATAAAAATCAACAGCACTGAATGAAACAAACAATTTTTTAAAAGTACAAATAATGCATTTTCCCAAACTGAAAAGTGTTTATTTTAAGAAGTATTATTAAATCATTTTTAAATAAAATATATCTACAAATTGGTTTAAAGACATGTATTAGTCAGCTTTGGCTGACTTAGCAAGATAAGATAGGCTAGGTGGATTAAACAGCAGAAATTTCTTTTCTCATAGTTTTGCAAGCACTTTGTAGGTCCTGTTTCCAAATACAGTCTCATTGGGGGTTAGGGCTTCAATGTAAAAATCTTGGGAGACAAAATTCATTCCATAGCAAAGTGTATAGTGTTTAAAAAAAAAAGGCAGATAAATGTGTATGTTGAAATCAAGCAGACATAAGAGGATATCACATCCATAAAAAATATTACAATACTCTGAACAAGGAAGTATGAGAAAAAAATTAAATTTTTTTGAAATTTAAAAATGGAATTGATAAAAATAGAGAAACTTTAAAAATTGGCTAAATAGTATAATACATATAGCTTAAAATAAATATAGGACAAGATAAAGAAATGAAAAAAATAACCAAAATTATGAGGCATACTCTATAGAATAATTAGTTCCAACATCATCTAATAGGAGCTTTAGAAGAGATAAAAAGAAAAGGGAAGGGAGAATGTAACAAGTGCTAAAAAAGATACTATTAAAAATTTAAATGGTCCACTGAGTGCTAATCAAAAGACTAAGAATACATATAGTAGTTACATTTCAAATTTTATAATTAAAAATTCTACATTTTCAGAGAACTAAAAATATAATCATGACTAATAACTAAAACCTCAAGCTACATCAGATTTCTCTTCAGTGTATCTAACAGGTACTACAGCAATATTTACAAAATTTAGACAAAAATAATCTTGAAACTATAATTTTAAACAAGATGAAACTATCATTCAAATTTGAGGACAAAATTAAGTCTGTTTTTAAAGACTATCTTTAACACTTGAGAACTCAAAACTTTCCACCTAATAACTCTTTTGCAAAAAAATAATCAAAGAAAGAATACAAAAAAGATTAAAATATTTTGGTGACCTAATACAAATATTTGAAAATTTTAATTGTGAATTATAAAAAAATGATGAATCAAAAATACTTAAAATAGAGAAAAATGCACAATGTGCCATCTTATAAAAATTGAACAGCAGATGACTAACAAAATGAGAAGTTCAGGAGGAATTACATAAACATTTATTCAAAAGTTATCATGTTCAGCGTTATTTTTCAATGTTGACAGGAAAAAACTAAAAACAAAACCTCATTTATTTGACTAGACCGTAATGACATAAAATTGGATATTAAAAATAAGGCTTAGGCTTTTCCTAAGGAACAAAAAGAAGTAAAAAAAAAAAAAAAGGAACAAAGAATACTCCATCAAGGCAGTTAAATAAATAAATGTATATATATAAAAAATATATATATACACACACATAAGCATGCTTAATCAAAAATGTATTAGATGAAGAAAGAATAAAATAATTATTCTCAGCTACAGTAAGCATGTCCAGTGCCCAGATATTCATTTCTAAATACAATTCTCTAAATAAAGGAACTAGGGATGCTTGAACAAGTAGCTAACTCTAGGCCTGGAGCAGGTAATATATTGATGAGCCCAGAGTATCCTACAGCTCTCAAAAAGAAGAAAAGTCTTCAAAAACCGAAAATATGAGGCATACAAAAGAGTCACAGGAACCAACCTAAAATAGCTCCCAATGGGGAAATCTAAAACATTTTTAGCAACAAAATAAAGTAGCATTGGTTGCAACATAAAGCATAAAATAAATATACAGAACTCTATGTTGTTGTAAATAAATTAATGAATAAATAAATTAATGGAGAAGAAACAGCATCATTCCTGCAGAAGAATTCCAAATAATGTATATAGATACTCATTTTTTTTCAAGTGAAGCCTAGATCCTTTCCCATGCTACCAACATTGCTGGAATGTGAACTGAATTCTGTGACCTACTTCCAAAGGATAGAGTATGGGAATGGCAAAAATAGTAACTTAGAAATGGAGAAATATGACTTAACTGAAAAGTAACATCACCGATGATAATTCATGTGGCGATCAGGTTACCACTAAATATAATAGGATGAGAAGGACACGTCACTCCTTCAGTATTGTTCCACAAACTCCATAAACCCACCTATTTATAAGAAAAATATTAAACTAATCTAAATGAAGAATTTTTACAAAGTATCAGTATTCTTCAAAACTATCAAGGTCATGAGAAACAAGAATGGATGGAGGGAAACTGTTACAGATTGGAGACTAAAAAGACAAGATGACCAAATAGAATTATCCTGGCTGGCAAATTAGAACAGAAAAAGACATTAGGTAGGCGCACACACACACACACACACACACACACACACACACACACACACACACAAACACTGAATACAGTATGCACTTTGAATAATTGTAATGCATCCAAGTTATTTTTTTTTTGATTTTGATAAATCATGGGTATGTAGTATGTTAAGAAATGAAAAACTGGGTGAAGGTGCAGAATCTATAATATTATTTCAACTTTTCTGTAAGTCTAAAATTTTTCAAACTAAAGCATTTATTTTAAAAACATTTATTTTAAAAATACCATGTTGCCAAACTCTCTCTTTTCTCTTTCCTCCTCCACACCCTAACACAAACCACTTCTGCTGACTAATTTGAAAGTTTGTAATCCTTGACAAAATACAAAAGTTCATAAATTTTATGCCAAACCAGATGTTTGCACGGTTTAGTCAAAACACGGTTGACTGTCGTCTAAGTTCATTTATAAAACTTTTCAACTAGGCTTTGATGCAATATAGCACTTGTGAATGTTTTTATAAGGGTACCTCGGAGAAAAATTCATATTGCCCAAGTTTTGGTAAAATACTCTGCAGTTTTCTTTAAATCATCAGAATTTTCAAAGATGCTATTGCAGTAAAAATTAAAGATGTAAGACTTAAAATACAATGCTAATTGCTAAATTGGATATAATCCTATAACTAAACTCTTTGAAAGACTGGTATATATCTATCACATGATCTTTGCTTATTAAAGCAAAAACATTAGAAGTTGGTTCTGAAGAAATTACTTCTGCAGTTAAGAATTATAATTTGACTCTTATTAGTTTGACCTCTCTGGTAACAATGATGGTCATTTTCTTAAGACTGTCAGTCAATCCTCTAATTAATGTTGATTGTGTTGGGGCTTTTGGGGAGATTCAACACAGTTTACCAGGTGTAGAAGATAGATCACTCACTCAATTCACTTTGGCTCCTAAGTAGCCTCAAAATGGTAATGACCCACAGTCCCTACTTCCCTGACTTTTTATTTTTATCATTAATTAATTAATTAATTAATTTGTTTATTGAGACAGGATTTCACTCTGTCACTCAGATTGGAGTGCAAGGGCAGGATCATGACTCACCACAGCCTCAACCTCCTGGGCTCATGGGAGCCTACTGCCTTAACCTTCTGAGTTGCTGGATCCACAGGCATGTGCCACCATGCCTGGCTACTTTTTTTTTTTTTTTCAGTTGAGATGAGGTCTCTCTTTGTTGTTCAATCTGGTCTCAAACTCTTGACCTCAAACAATTCTCCCACCAAGGCCTCCTAAAATGCTGTAATTATAGGCTTTTACCATTGCGTCTGGCCTCCGAGATTTGGTTTACTGATCTAGAACAAGCAAAAGGCTATATTTCCATTTAGTAATTTTCATTCAGTTTTTCCATGGACTTGCATCGTGCTAAATTCAAATATGCTGAGACTCTGTTCACACAGTTAACATAGAAGAAATGCGGCTATAGCTTTTGTGCAACTATTTTTTAAATAAAGGATCAAGTTCATCAGTCACTTCACGTTATCAGCAGAAATGGAATTCTGCCTTATTTTAATGAATCATATTGCCTTAGGTAAATTGAGTCTTATCACTTCTTTGTACATGAAATCAGTATGTCAAGTACTGAGTATATGACCTTTTTTTTTAGACAAAGGCAGCATTTCCTCTCCAGTTTCCTGTAAAGTGCATCTCTATGGAGTCACAGTTATTTGTGCTTCAGTTTTATATAATGACATTATCAGTTTCTAACAATAAAGTCAAGAATTTTACAAAGACCTTTGCTTCATCAAATAAGTCATAACAATGGATTTAAGTATTCATAGCTACAGCTTTAGAAAGTGTGATCCTTGTGAATTTCTATAACATGCAGAAGATCTCAGGTCTTCATTACTGGCAACTAAAGTATTTTATGAAAAAGACATGGTTTGGTATCCACTACTTCTGACATCCACCCCAAAATAACTGATATTTGGAAAACACAAAATCGTGAGAGCAACTTTAAAATACATTGAACAATTTATTGAAGTGTTTCTTCAGAAAAGAGCTCAACCAATCTTTTCACCCCATTAAGCTTGCATAGCTTCATCCATTTTCATCATCTTTACAGCATCTGAATCGCACTCAGTTCTAGTACCCATCAACAGCTGCTGCTGCAGATGAGAAAGGTTTTTCCAAATTGTGATACATTTTGCTGATTTTCCTTCTTGGATCTTGATACGATGCTGGTTTCTATATAAGGAATAAAGTTATTTTGTGAAAGAAGGATTTGACAAGATTTTGACTATGTATTTTTTTTAACTCTCTACCACTAAAGGTATTTTGTATCAGTCTCAACTCTAAGCCTGCTTTTGAAAAGCATGGTAAAGTTGATTGAATATGGAGCCAGCCAAGACATGTGGTCAAAGTCCTATGTATCCGTTGAATAATACTTCAGTCTGTCTAAAGCATAAAGCAATAGGAAATTGTAGGCTGGGGACAGTCCTAATCTGTGTATGGGACTTGAAACAACAACAGAGGCAAGAAATGACTCATACAACTAAACAGTAGCATATTCCAAAATGCTTTGTGCTTTAGAGCTCAGTAATATTGTCCTTTAATTCATTCTTTGCAGGTCCTGTAGTTGTTTTTTTCTTGCTCTGTTAAATGATTCTAGAATTTTGTTCTAATTGAAAGAGACTAAATTTTGATGAAAAGAAGAAAATTCATATTTGTTTTCTCTCAATTGCCACTATGTGTACACAAATTAGTACCACACACACACACACACACACACACACACACACACACACACACACACCACACATAGATTTAATATTCACTTATTAACCCTTTGGTTACTAGTCAAGATTGGTAGTAGTACCTAATTTATAGTTCAAAATATTTTTAGTATTTAAAAATTTAGCTCAATTGAATAAAATTTGGTGTGATTTATAAGATAATAAGATGTATTTTCCTTGCCCATCTACTTTGCTTGTGGTACTCCTACTACCACCACTACCTTTTTCAAAAAACTTTCCATAATAATTAAATTCAACAAATAGAGTTAAATTTAAATAAGCAGAATTAATATTCTAAGTTGAATTATGTCTATAGATGAACCTAGGTAAGATGTTAGGTATTATCAGGAATGTCAGCAAATGTCGAGTTCCTGAGTGAATACAATGGTGAAGAAAGGGAAGGAAAAGGTTTGAGGCATAAGACTTTATTGGGGGTAATTTAAACCGTGTATAATCATGGAGGACATAAATAAGAAGTTGTGACAATAAAAGATCTGAGAATTCTAAAGGCACCTGACAATTTCATCATAAACAGCACTTTATAGGGAAGATAGTGAAGCGCTCAGACCCTGAAAGTACCAGATAAAGTGAAACAAACAAAAAATAAATATATTCTCTCTTTCTCTCTGCCTCTCTCTGTCTTTCTCTCTAGATAGGTAGATGATACATGTTAGATAGATAGAGATAAGTGTTTACACATACATATATATATATATAATTTTCTTGATTTTAGTAATGCGTAGTGCTTTACAAATATTTTTTGTGTTCTTGTTTCACTAGCCTATGAGGTAAGCATGAAAGGTCCACTTACAGCTTTTTCCTTTTCTTATTAATTTGTAAAAATGGAGTGAAGAGGTTGGTTGAACTCTGCTCAGAAAAGTCATTTCAATAAATCACTGACTGTGTTTCAAAGTATTTCAATAATATGTAAAATATTAGCCCCTGTGGTTGGTTCTTTTATGTTGTCACTCTTTCTGTTTGCTTGTTTGTTTGACTTGGCACTCTTACCGCTTCTGTTTGGTGCCCTCTGCCTCACCCTCATCCCCATCTAAGCTCAGTTTGGCCCACAAGGTTCTGAAAAGTGAGGCCACAGCTGAAATATGAGGAAAAACAATCCCCCAATATTACTGGCATTGAACTTCCAAGGTTCTAGGTACTAGCATAATATCCAGATTTGGAAAAACATACTTAGCCATCTTTTTTTGTCACAGGAAGACGAAAAAAAGTTTTCTGGGCTAAAAAAGAAGAAATATGAATCTGAAGCAAGAATCACAAAGTTAGAAACAATGTAAAATTCAGTCTAAGTCTTAAGAATGAGAGAAACATAACCCCCTTTAAGTATATATCTCTCTATGAGAGAAACATTTGAACAGCTTTCTCTGGTAAAACACAGAAAATCTGCAAGCTTCATGGAAAATCATTCATTGGCATCATATTACAAGAATTGAGAGTATGATGTGTCTAACAATTAGAGTACCAGAGAGAGAGCCTCAGATTTTTTAAAATTTGTGGTTTTTGTTGTTGTTGTTTGTTTGTTTTTGAGTTGGAGTCTCACTCTGTCGCCCATACTGGAGTGCAGTGGCCGCTCCCGGCCACCGCAGCCTCTACCTGCTGGGCTCCGGCGATCCTTCCACCTCAGCCTTCCAAGTAGCCTGGAATTACAGGCATGCGCTATCACGCCTGGCTGATTTTTTGATTTATTGTAGAGATGTGGTCTCGCTGCCCAGGCGGGTCTCGAACCCGCGGGCTCAGGCAATTCAGTCACCTCAGCTTCCCAAAGGCGCGGGATTACAGGCTGAGCCACCGAGCCCAGCTTATGTTTTTTTTATTTTTATTTTGAAGATGTAAGGTACAATTCAGGATTTGGTAAATAAGTGTTCATTATACAGGTAAAGTTTTGGCCTCCCTATGGTCCCCACTTCGCCTGGTTTGAGATCAGATACCCTTACTGATGTTATGTACCCCGCCTTCCCCTGCAGTTTCCTGCTACTGCCAATCCCTTTCTTATGGTATTAAGGTAAATGTTCAGGGTCCACTTATGAGTGAGAACATGTGGTACTCAGTTCTTTGCTTCTGTGATAGATCACTGAGTATGATAGACTCTAAATCCACCCAAGTTGCTGCAAAGTTCATAATTTTTGTCCTTCTTTATGACTGTGTAATAGTCCATTGTGTGTATGTACCACATTTTTTTAATCCAGTACACTTTCAATGGGCAGCACAGTTGGTTCCATGTTTTGGCTATTGTGGATAATGCTGCACTAAGCATAAGTGTGCAGGTATCTTTTTTTAGAATGATTTGAGTTCCTCCAGGTATATTCCCAGAAGGTGGATTGCTGGAGACCCTAGGATTTTTTAAAGCTCTGGAGTGGCTAGGCAGATTCCAAAAGTTTTCCCTGGTCCCCAGGAATCAGGTGCAAGAATCGGCTGAAGAAGCAAAAAAGTCTGCTGATTTTCTTGTGTGTGGCATGAGAGAAGGCTATAGCAGAGGTCTAGAGTGGATAATCCAGCAGGGAGTTGGATAAGGACATAATTACATCAAAATAATGTCAGCAAGGAAGGGAACGTAGCCCATTATTAGAATTATTTACATCTTATAAAAACAAGACAAATTAAGTTAAAGAGTAAGATGCCTGTCCATACTGGTGGCAATGTAGCATTCATATAAGCACCTTTCTAAGCTTAGAATATATCATAGGAAGAAGAAAGAAGAATATGATGAATTTGATCACATTTAAATTGAAATGATTGAGAAAATAATGAAAGAGACTGAGTTTGGTAATGATTTGATTACTTTTTACTGCCTCAGACAAAACAGGGGCGTTAATTGAAATTAATTTTCATTTTGAATTTTATTTTTACTGAGAATAACATCAAGTTAAAAAAAAAAAAAAAGAAGAAGAAGAAGGAAACAGGCTTGGAATCCCTGCAATACTGGCAGTCTGCCGCCTGAGGATGGATGGAGGGCAAAACACGTTTAAGAGAAAATGGGTACATCAGCTCCTAGCAGTTTATGTATGTTTTGCTCACCATTACACATACAGAAGAAGATTATTAAACTTTCAGACTAGAAGAAACTTTCACACATCTAATGTTAAAATTAGGTTGGCCTTGACAGTAATGTAGACTCATAGCTTTATGTAATGTTAGAGCTGGAGGTACTTTCAGAATTTCTTCTCCATTTTGCTGATGAGAAAACTTATTCAGAGCAGGGAAATTTACTTGACCTCCTTAACCCTATGCTTTAAATGTATAGCCACTGATAGTGAAAACATTTAGAATTCTAGGAAATGTCTGACCTGAATTATACTCATAATAAAAACAAACAAACTAAAAGTAAGAATAATATCCCATGGAATTATTACTTTGGGGTACTATGAGAAGTAAAATATTAATATAAGTATTTTCAAATCAGTTAATTGCAATACACATATGCAGTATCTTTACAAATACCATGAATGAAACCATAAGATGACGATGCACCACAGTGCCTAAGCTAGAATCTCCCAGATGCAGAAAACAATCTTTTTACCTGAGTCTATGGTGCAAGATGAAAATGAAATTATTTCTTTAACATATGGAAGATAACTATTTTAAATACCGCAGCATGGATTTGATTATCCTTTTCACTAGCTTAACTTGTGTGAAATTCACAAACATTATTAGTGGTCATAAAATTACCAAGCCCTTCTTGAAACTGACTACAGAATGGGCCTCTGTGACCTTCACCAACCCTGCAGCCTGCATTTGATTGACCACAGAAACTGAAATTTTTTTTCTATTATATACAAATTTGTCAGTCATTAATTTCAAATGACACTTTGATTTTAATGTTACTGTATAGAGCTAAAGGGAAAGCCTGACAAAATTTTATGAATATCTTCTGTAACTTTGAAGATATCAACCAAAACTTTTATAACACTTCTAGGCCAGCAACCTAGATATCATTCCAAATCTGTGCAAAAAACAATATATTGTATAGGATCAAAAAACTCAATGAAGGCTACTTTTTCATTATTTTTAAATTTTTAATTACTTTAAAATTTTTCATTAATTTAATTATTAAAATTTCAATAACTTTAGGGGTACAAATAGATTTTGGTCTGGGATTTAAGTGTATCCATCATCCCTGCCTGTGCACATTGTACCCGACAGGTAATTTTTTTGTTCCTCTACCTCTTCTCCCCCTCCCCGTTGAGTCTCCAGTGTCCATTATATCATTCTCTATGGCTTTGCATATTCTTAGTTTTGCTCCCATTTAAAAGTGAGAACATGCGGTGTTTGCCTTTCTGTTCCTGAATTAGTTCACTTAGGATAATGTTCCAATTCCAACCAAGTTGTTGCAAAAGACATTATTCCATTTTTTGACAGCTGAATAGTATTCCATAATGTATATATACCACACATTTTCATTATCCACTGATCAGTTGATGGGCATTTAGGTTGATTCCACATCTTTGCAGTTGTGAATTGGGCTGCAATGAACATGTGGGTGCAGGTGTCTTTGTTATATTAACAACCTCTGTGCCTTTGGGTAGATACATTTACTTAGTAGTGGGATTGTTGGATCAAATGACAGATCTACTTTTAGTTATTTGAGAATTTCCCCTTACCGATTTTTGTAGCAGTTGTACTAATTTACACTCCCACCAACAGTGTATAAGCATTCCCTTTTCTCCACATCTGTGCTAGCATCTATAGTTTTTTTTTTTTTTAATTTTTAATAATGGTCATTCTGACTTGTGTAAGGTGGTATTTCATTGTGGTTTTAATGTGCATTTCCCTGATGATTAGTGATATTGAGCATTTTTTCATATGTTTATTGGCCACTTGTGTGCCTTTTTTGAAAGATGTCTGTTCATGTCGTTTGTCCATCTTTTAATGGAGTTATTTGGTTTTTTCTTGCTGATTTGTTTGAGTTCTTTGTAGATTCTGCATATTAGTCCTTTGTCAGATACATAGTTTGCAGATATCTTCTCCCATTCTATAGGTTGCATATTTGCTCTGTTGATTGTTTCTTTTGCTGTGCAGAAACTTTTTAGTTTAATTAAGTCCCATTGTTTATTTTGTGCAATTCTTAAATTTAGTTTTTACAAGTGAAATTGATTTGGATATTGGCTTACTCTTTATTTGCTTTGCTTGTGGTTTGTTTTCCAAATAAACATATCATGGACCTTAATATATATGAAGGGAAATACAAACAAACATAAAAACTGCACCTACAAATAACCTTTTCTTTCTCACAGATGAATTGTCTCCAGGTTGTGTCCAGACATTATCACCACCCACTTATTTGACCGAAGCAGTTTTCTGAAAGCTATACATGATTGGCCCTGGTCCTGGTCCTGCCAAGAGGGATCATAATCCACAGTTACAGGTGTTAGCAGAGGTCCTCAGAACTCAATCATCACCTCTTGATTTTGATGATATCACAATTCTGTGGTAGTTTAAAATGTGCAACTTCAGAGTTCGCTTTATCTGAACTTTCTTCTCCCTTTAGGGCCCTTATCTATCATATTGTCAAGACACCCTCATATCATGTACCTTATGTTACCTGTCTTCAGACCTATCTAGAGACCTGCTTAAAACTTCACTGCTTTTGAGATACTGACTTGCCCTGCAGGGTACTCTGTATCAGATTTACAGTAATATACTATATGTCAGCTTTCCGCAGCTTTAGAGAATAAATTACACTTTTTCCATGAGTCTACTACATCACTAATTTTGAATTCAAAGACAATATTTTTACTATACTATATTGATTGTATTAGCAAGTCATGTTGATCTCAAGTGTCTCACCTTGATATTTAAATACCTGTCAATATATATATAATTATTGAAAAAAACAAAACAAAAACACATAATTCTCTTCTTCTATCTAAAAGAGTCTTAAATTCAGGCTTTGCTATAAACACTATATCAAGAATTAATCAAGCCATTTAACATGTATTCTAACAATATCTTGTGAATAAGATTTACAGGATGAGCTGGGCTTGGTGGCTCAGCCTGTAATCCCGCGCCTTTGGGAGGCTGAGGTGAGTGGATTGCCTGAGCCTGCGGGTTCGAGACCCGCCTGGGCAGCAAGACCTCATCTCTACAATAAATCAAAAAATCAGCCGGGCCTGGTTGCTCATGCCTGTAATTCCGCTTACTAGGAAGGCTGAAGCGGAAGGATCGCCGGAGCCCAGCAGGTCGAGGCTGCGGTGGCCGGGAGCAGCCACTGCACTCCAGTCTGGGCGACCGAGTGAGACTCCAACTCAAAAAAAAAAAAAAAAGATTTACAGGATGATAGTAAAGTAGGAGTGCATGGTATTTCCCCCTTTACAATGCAAAGCTAGTAAAAAAAATCACACTTATTAAATAAAATAAGCACTTATTGAGTGAAAGGGTTGTGTCACGACTCTCAAATTTTGCTTATTGACAATTGAAATCAGTATGCTAAGTATACTACTTAATGTTTCCAATAGGGATTATAAACAGATGACAAGAAAATAGAGAAACAGAAATGGCATTGAAAACTGTCTCTATCACATATGTTTGAAAAAGGCATTTGGTCATTCTTAGCTTCCATTTTTGTGTTTCTCCCATGCAGATAAGAATTCTAATATGGCTTCCAAATCCCTTCATCACTTACCAAAAACTGCTCTTGCTAAAATCATCAATAATTTTCATATTCTCCAAACCAAGAACAATTATCAACTTTCAACTTGCTTTACATTTTTTATATACTCTCTTCATTTGGCTCACATGACTCCACACTCACCTAGATGTAACCTGATTCTCTGTCTGTTCTTAGCAGTATTATGATCCAAGTTACGTTCCACCATACTTTTGAAGTATAATTAAGACCTTAATGCTCATGGATAACCATTTCTTTTACTCTACATTGTGACACAGAAAGATATCCATATTTCCCTGAATAATTATCATGATGGAATGAATTTGAATGAACCTTGATTTTGCAATTGGAGTTGGCTTGTAGTTGACTTTGTTGAATACATTCAAGAGGCTAGATATGTTATCTAAACTCAGATTTCATAAGACATAGGAAATTGTCTGAGCTCAGTGGCTCAGTCTGTAATCCTGTGCTTTGGGAGGCCAAGGTGAGTGAATTGCCTGACCCCGCGGATTCGAGACCCACCCGGGCAACTTGACGAGAACTCATCTCTATAATAAATCAAAAATTAACCGAGTGTAGTAGTGCACGTCTGTAGTTCCAGCTACTTGGAAGGCTGAGGCGGAAGGATCGCCGGAGCCAAGCAGGTCGAGGCTGCGGTGGTCGGGAGTATACCACTGCACTCCAGTCTGGGAGACAGAGAGAGACTCCAACTTAAAAAAAAGAAAAGACATAAGAAATTGTCCATTGTCTACTATTCCAGTAGATCTTTATTTTCGTGTAAAACTTTAAAACAAATTGGAGGCATATTTTCTCCCTGTATCCTTAAGTGCATGTAGGTCAACCTGATTTAATTTATGTCTTCTTGGTCAATAGATCAAACTCAGGCAAACACACTATGACAATGGTCAAATCCAAATTATTGATGGTGATGTTTTTACATAGGGTTCCTCTATAGAAGACTGATATGAGACTTCAACCTTTTTTAGGTTTATCAGTTCACTCTAAGTATATTCTTATACTGAGATTGTTCTAAGGATCAGAGAAATTGTATTAAGAGAAATTGTTTCAACATAGAGGAGAACTCTCACAAGAGGATATATATCTAGACTTTGATGCAGCAAATTAACTGCATCTAAATGATTCTACCTTTGCTTCAAAGGAGAAAAACATATTGGAGAAATTAATTATTGGAGTCAACATGTTCCAGTATCTGACATTATTATGACTTCAATCAGTATGTGTGAAAATCATTGAGACTAAAAGTCTGGTCTTTGTTGTCTTGCAGATTTGTAATGGCCAAATTGAAAATTACATTTTAAAAATCTTGATTTTTTTAATTTAAAAAATATTGTCAAGAAGTTATGCAAATTTAATAACAGAATATTTGGAAGTCTCATGGGGGAATCTGACACAGCTTATTTTTAAGAAAGTTGTATTTTATTGTAAATGTTGGTTCGTTGTACACAGCCTAACATGTGTCGCCAAAATGTGTTATCTCCCTAGGTAACTCTTGAGTAAAATCTGTCATTTTTTATGAAAGTCGTGACTATTTTACTTTAAATTTTATTTTAACATATAAATCTGAACTTGAGGTATTTTATGTCCTTATGTGTAATTCAAGATATTTACTATGTAACATTTTGCATTCCAGATGATAGGACACCAAATCTTACTTGAAATATGTTTTGTTTCTCCTCCTATATATTCATATATTTTTATTAAAAATATTGTTCTTTTAGTTTCTTCCCATGATATTCTGATATTATTATGTATCTTTCCTCTCCTCTTCTTGGATCCATAAGCATTTAATTTGCTTGTTTTATTTGTGACATTTGGTTTGAAGACAGTTTTCAACAGTGTTTAAGATAATACATTTTGGAGTCAGATGGCATAGTGGTTAAAGGCATAGGCATGGGGACAGAAAAAAAAAACATTCAAATTCTGATCTTCTACTTACCAGCTACGTTATATGAACCAAAGTATTTAAGCTTACAGAGACTTTATTTCCACATTTATAAAGCAAATTGAAACATTTATTTTATAGAGATATGATCTCAATGAAAAGATTTCTATGCATATCACTTAACATATTCCATGCCACATAACAAGCACTTAGTAGCTTTTATTATTTTTAATATTGTTCTTGTTAAAGCAAATATTAAGGATGAGATCTATGACAATTTATTGTCATGAAAGTTGTATCTTAAATCATTAAAATTTAATGCAGTAAACACCTATTGAACTAGATTAGGCAATGAGGATGCAGAGAGATTAACAAATACCACTTTCAAAGAATCTACATAATATGTGTATCTTAAAAATTTTAAATAGTCACCCCCCTACTAAGTTCTTCCCCAAAGTAACATTTAAGCTATATAATTTCTTCTTTATTTCAATATCTTTAGGAGTGCAAATAGTTTTTATTATATAATTGCATTGAACAGTGAAAAAAAAAGTCTGGGCTTTAAATGTACCCATCACTCCCCCCGTGCACATTTTTACCTGATAGGCAATTTTTCATTCCTTCACCCTCTCCTCCTTCCCTTTCTGAGTCTTCAGTGTACATTATACTAGTATTTATGCCTCTGTAGATCCTTACATTAGCTCCCACTTAAAAGTGAGACTATGGGGTGTATGGTTTTCTGTTCCTGTGTTAGTTAATTTAGGATGATGTTCTCCAATTCCATTCAAATTGCTGCAAAAGACATTATTTCATTCTTTTTGACAGCTAAATAGTATTCCATACTGTATATATACCACATTTTCACTATCTGCTGCTCAGTTAATGGACATTTAATTGATTCCACATCTTTGCAATTGTCCTCTGATGAGCATGCGAGTGCAGGTGCCTTTTTATATAATGACCTCTATTCCTTTGGGTAGAGATTTATTTAGTAGTGAGATTGCCAGATGAAATGGTTGATCCACTTTTAGTTATCTGAGAAATCTCCATACTGATTTTTGCAGAGGTTGTAATAATTTACAATTCCAAAACCAACAGTGTATAAATGTTCCGTTTTCACTGCATCTGCTCCAGCATCTATTTTTTTTTATTTTCATTTTTTAACAATGGCTATTCTAACTAGTGTAAGGAGGTATCTCGTTGTGGTTTTAATTTGAATTTCCCTAATAATTGGTGATTTTGAGCTCTTTTTGTATGTTTGTAACCATTTGTATGTCTTCTTTTAAGAGATGTCTATTCATGTCATTCCTACTATTTAATAGGGTCATTTGATATTATTAGTCCTTGGTCACATGTATAGTTGCAAATATCTTCTCCCATTCTGTAAGTTGCCTGTTTACTCTGTTGATTATTCTTTTTGCTGTGCAGAAGATTTTTAGTTTAATTAAGTCCCATTTTTTTATTTTTGTTGCATTTGCTTTTGTATATTTAATCATAAATTCTTGGCCAAGAAAATTTCCAGAAGAACTTTCTTAGATATTTTTCTAAGATTTGTATGCTGACATTTAATTATTTAATACATCTTGAGTTAATGTTTATATATGGAGAGAGATAGGGTTCAAGTTTCATTTTTTGCATGTAGCTTTCCAATTATCCCAGCACCATTTGTTGAATGGGGGTGTCCTTTTCCCAGTGCATATTTTTTGTCTGCTTTTTCACAGATCAGTTGGTTGTAGTTGTTTGAGTTTTTTTCTGAATTTTCTGTTCTGTTCCATTGATCATGTGTCTGAGCTTTTACCAGTGCCAGGCTGTTTTAGTTACTACAGCCTTTTGGTATAATTTGAAGTCCGGTAATGTGATGCCTCTAGCTTTGTTCTTTTGAGTTAGATTTGCTTTGGCTATTCTGGCTCCTTTTTGGTTCCATATAAACTTTAGTATTGCTATTTCTAATTCGGTGAAAAATGACATTGGTAGTTTGATAGGGATTACATTGAATTTGTAGATTAAATTGGGTAATATGCTCATTTTAACAATGTTGAGTCTAACAATCCATGAGTATGGGATATTTCTCCATTTATTTGTGTCATCTACCATTTATTTCATCAGTGTTCTGTGGTGCTTTTTTTAGAGAACTTTCACTTCATGGTTAAATACATCCCTAGGTATTTTAGCTTTTTGGCTGTTATTGTACATGGTATTGAGTTCTTTATTAGTTTCTCAGCTTGGTCACTATTGATATATAGGGGGGCTACTGATTTGCGTGTGCTGATTTTGTATCCTAATACTTTACCACATTCATTTATCAAGTCCAGAAGACTTTTGAAGCAATTTTTAGGATTCCCTAGGTACAAGATCATATCATCAGCACAGAGATATAGTTTGATTTCTTCTTTTCTAATTTGGATACTTTTTACTTCTTTCTCTTGCCTGATTGTTCTTGCTAGGACATACCATATTATGTTGAATGGCAGTGGTGAAAGTGGGCATCCTTGCCTTGCTCCAGTTCTGAAGGGGAATGTGTTCAACTTTTCTCCATTCAGGATGACATTGACTATAGGTTTGCTGTATATGACTTTTATTATTTTTAGGAATGTTCCTTCTACGCCTATTTTCCTGAGGGTTTTTTTAAATAATGAAGCAATGCTGATTGTATCAAATGCTTTTTCTATATCTATTGAAATATCATATGATTTTTTATTTTTAATTCTGTTTATGTGGTGAGTCATGTTTATTGACTTGTGTATGCTGAACCATCCTTGCATCCCTGGGATAAAACCCACCTGATCATGGTGGATTTTTTTTAATGTGTTGTCAAATTCAATTTGCTAATATTTTGTTGAGGATTGTAATGTCTATGTTCATTAAAGGATATTGGTCTGTAGCTTCCTTTTTTGTTATATATTTTCCTGGCTTTGGTACAGTGTGATACCTGTTTCATAGAATTAGTTAGGAAGAATTCTATGCTTTTCAGTTTTACATAATAGCTTCAGTAACATCAGTACCAGTTCTTCTTTGAAAGTCTGGTAGAATTTGGCTATGAGTACATCAGGTCCTAGATTTTGTTGTTGTTGAGAAATTTGTAATTGCCATTTCAATCTCACTATTCATTATGGGTTTATTCAGGGTTTCTATTTCTTCCTGATTCAAGGTTGGAGGATTGCATGTTTATCCATTTCCAATATATTGTCTAGTTTTTTTGTGTAAAGTTGTTCATAATAATCTCAGATGATCTTTGGTATTTCCATTCTATCAGTTGTAATGTCTCCATTTGCATTCCTGATTGAGTTGATTTGAATCTTCTCTCTTTGTTTCTTAATTAATCTAGTTAATGGTCTCTCATTTTTTTTATCTTTTCAAGGAATCAACTGTTTGTTCTATTGATTCTCTCTCTGTATTATTTAAATTTAAATTTCATTTAGTTCTGCTCTGATCTTTGTTATTTCTTTTCTTCTACTAGCATCAGTCTTGGTTTGCTCATGGTTTTCTAGTTTTTTGAGGCATGACTTTAGGTTGCCAGTATTAATGTAGGCCTTAAGCACTATACATTTTCCTTTGATGACAGCTTCAGCTGTGTTCCAGAGGTTTTGTTAATTTTTTGTTGTTGCTGTTGTCATTCATTTTGAGGAATTTTTAAATTTTTATTTGGGTTTCACTGTTTACCCAAGAATCATTTAGGAGAACTTTGTTTAAATTCCATGTCTGGTTTCGTGAGTTCTTCTGGGAGTTAATTCCCAATTTTTTCCCACTGTTGTCTGAGAAGGTGATTGATATGATTTCAATTTTTTTGAATTTATTGAGAATTGATTTGTGGTCTGTCATTTGGTCTACCTTGGAGAATGTTCCATGTGTTGATGAGAAAAATTTATATTCTGTAGTTTTGGAGTAGAATGTTCTGTCGATGCCTGTTAGTTCCATTTTTTCTAGGGTCAGCTTTAACTCCAATGTTTCTTTGTTGAATTTCTGCCTTGATGATCTATTTCTTGCTGTCAGTGAAGTGTTGAAATCTCTTACTCTTATTGTATTGCTGTATATCTGCATTTTTAGATCTAGTAGAATTTGTTTTATAAAGCTTCAGGCTCTGGGGTTAGGTGCACATGTATTTAAAATTGTTTTGTCTTCTTCTTTAACTGATCCCTTTTTAATTATATAATAGCCATCTTTATCATTTTTCTTTACTGTTGTTCATTTGAAATCTGTTTATCTGACATGAGAATGGTTACTCTTGCTCATTTTTGTTTTTCATTTGCATGGAATATTTTTCCCACCTCCCTCTACCTTGAGACCATTGGAGTCTATGTATGTTGAGGGGTTCTTTGAAGGCAGCAAATATTTAGATTGTGATTTTTTAAAATCCATTCTGCCAGTCAACATCTTTTTAGCAGGACATTGAGACCTTTTAGGTTCAAAGTTAATGATGATATAATATACCATTTATTGTGCTGGTTGTTTCTGGTTGTCTTATTTATTTAGGTATTTAAGTAACTATGTATTTATTTATTATTTATTTTCCATTGTGCTGATTTTCTATAAGTTCTGTGAGCTTTATAACTTCCACTGTTTTTCTTTTTTTTTTTTTTGAGTTGGAGTCTCCCTCGGTTGTTTTTGTGATTTACTGTAGAGATGAGGTCTCACTAAGTTACCCAGGCTGTTCTCAAACCCCTATGCTCAGGAATTCCTCTCACCTTGGCCTCCTAAAGTGCTTGGATTACAGACTGAGTCACCACACCTGGCCTAGGAACACTTATGATTCTTAAGTTTGGATGGTTTACATAATTCCACATTTCTTAGAGACTTGGTTCCATTCTCCTGATTCTTTTTTCTTTATTTTTGTCTGATTATGTTTCTTCAAAAGCCTTGTCTTCTGGTTCTGAGAGCCTTTCTTCTATTTTTTCCAGTCTATCATTAAAACGTTCCAGTACATTTTGTACTTTCCTAAATGATTCTATTTCCAGAATTTCATCTTGGTTTTTATTAAGGTGTCTATTTCTTTGGAGATTTTTCATTCATGTTTGGAATAATTTTTTAAACTTCTTTATGTTGGTTTTCAACTTCTTCTTGAAGCACATCGAGCAATTTTATAATCAACACTTTGAATTCTATGTCTGGAATTTCTTTTTTTATGGTACAGAAATATTTTATTTTTGACACCTATTAAACCATGTATTCATAAGGATTAGGTTCCAGCAGTTTGGGCTCCTTTCCATTGGTTCTCTGGGTGTGTTTCTCTGGGTGGAGCAGGCTGGTGCTTCAGATGAAACCAGGTGCCTTTCTCCTTGGCTTCCTACTTTTTCTGGTCATTTTCCTTTATTTTTCAGGAAGCCATCATGGTTCTTCAAGTGCTTAATATGCCGCATATTCACATTAATTTTCTTGGCAAGAATTTTTTCCTTGTTTGTTAACAACAATGCCAACAGCATGCTGGGTGACATTTTAGACTCTTCTTGTCTTGCCATGGTAACATTTGTGGGTCATTCCTTTCTGAACAGTACCCATTCCCTTGATGTGTACATTATCACCTTTCTTGTAGATACATGTGTATATGGCCAAAGGAAGAACTTCATGTTTTTAAAATGTGTTCATTTTGGCAGATTACGGAGGATGGTAGTTCCAGCCAAAAGGAAGCAGAAATTTCAAAGATTTCATTTTGGCTAGGATACACTATTGAAGAGTTAGCATAGCTTTTTGAGGGTGATAGAGAACTCTGGTTTTTCATATTGTCAGAATTATTTTTCTGGTTCCTTTTTATTTGTGTAGGCCATTTCTTCTTATCTGAGTTTGGCATGGAGCTGACATAGGCACTATAGGGTTCTCTTGGTTATATATATAGCCTTAATGTGGTGAGTTTCTCAATTTCCAGCAGTAGCAGTCCTGTACTGGATACCTGCTCATGGCATCTTGAGTGACTAGAGTGGGCTTGGAAAGTGGTGTTGGCTGGGGTCTGGGGTCAGACCTTCCCAAAAGCTGAGGTATTATATCAAATGGAATGGACTGTGCTCTTAACCTCAGGCCTTGTGGTGGTACTTGTGAGAGAAAGTCAGCTGCTATGTTGGCTGTGTGATTTCTCCTTGGAGAGTGTTGCTCCAATCTAGGCAGTGGGTGGGGCTATGAGGTTATTCAAATTCTCTGTCTGTTTTGAGCCTTTGGGTGATGTGAAAGGAAAAGTTCTCAAACTCCCTACCTTTGTGTACTATTGGCCACTCCAGTGAAAATTGGGAAGGAGTCCTTGGTCACTAAGGTAATGTTGTCATGCAGAGGCTGCCCAAAATATTTTACCTTGGGAGTGAAATGTTGCCACGTAATGATTCTTATCAAGCTACCTTGCCTTGGCCTCAGGCAGTCTGTATTCCAAATATCAAAGTGCAGCCAGTCTCAGATGTTCTTGCAACAGCCCACCTCAGTCACAAGTTGTCTGTCACTGTAGGTTGTCCTTGGGGCCCATCCCCTACCAGGCTGGCTAGGATGCAGAAAACAGCAAGGACTGGGATCCTGGAATATGGCAACTGGAGCTGTTTGGGCTTTTTTCCTACACCACTCCATGTGAGTTTCTGAGAAACATGGCTATGGGTAAGGTAGTTTTTCATGAAGGACTGGTCTGCAAGACTCAAGGGGCTACCCAAGTTTGTGGTAGGAGCACAGAATGTCTGAATTCTCATCACTCACCCTCCCTGCTGTGTCCAGAACCTACTCACGGTCTGTGCCTTGATCCAGGCCAACAGCTCTAGACTTTAAGAATACCAGAAAAATATGGTAATATTTCCAAATTTGTGAAAGTTTACCTATTAAGTTTTATATATTAATTTATATATAATCCCTTAATAGCCAACAGTAGGGTTTCTCTTTTAGACATGTATTAGTTTTAAGTAACAGAAAATTCAACTGTTAATTATTAATGAAAAAAATGGATTAAAATAAATATTTAGGCTGTTTAACAACTGAAAAATCCAGGCAGAGAACTGGCTTTAGGAACAATTGTATTTAGGGTCAAGTGATGTCATCAATTCTCAGTTTAGCTGTATGACTTGTTCTCTTCTTTGGCTAGATTGGCTTCATACTCGAGCTGTTTGAAGTCAGTGGGTGGTGGCAGCTGTCTCTGTTCCTACATCATCTAAGGTTACTATCCAGGAAAAAAGAATAGTAGCCTCTATTCCATAAATATCAGCAAAAATATTGATTACATATTATTGGCTGCAATAGGTTAAATGTCCATACTTAAAACAATTACTGATGGCAGAGAAATTACTTAGACTAATCAGAGTTTAAATCTGAACCTTTGATGTAATCTCAGTTCTCCACAGACCATATGGAAGAGTGAAGAAAAAAATATTCCCCAAAGGAAAAGGTAGGTGTTTGTTTTAACAGAAGAAGGATATTAGGCAAAAAGCAACAGATATCTACTTCATAAAGTAAAATTATTTTAAGCTAAAATATTTAAATGATATGTCCAAAAATGACTCAAACACCTAATGATCAAACAGTTCGAAAATTTACTTTATTACATCGCAAAAAACTAACCCACAGTTTGATTGTATTTGGTCAATATTATTTTATCAGTTATAACAGAATATCACAGATTATTTTCTTTCTTAATTTGTTTGCATTATATATGTTGGAGCTATGCCTAATACCCATTGGTGAAAGAGATTTGATTATCTATTTGCAAGTTATAAATAGCTCATGAGTTTAAAGTGAGTATCAAAAAAAATAAAATAAGTATCATCAATATTATTTCTGTCTTCAAATAGTACTCAAAGCTAAAAAGTTAAATAACCAAACTGTCTAATTTGAACTTTCATATCACATATCACATATTTGTCAAAAGTGAAAACTAACAGAAATAGTTTTTGTAATCAGAAGCATGGTAAAGGAGTAAAAACAAAATGACAAAGGGAGACAAAGTTGAAACAATAAAAGGGTGATTACTGAGTTTTCAAACTATTTGCAACCTCTTACCTTGAACTCAAATTCTAGAACCAGAGTTCCCATAAAATCAGTATGTACTTCGTTATCTTTCAAATATTACTCTCTTAGGAAGCTATGTGTTTTATTTTTTACTTTTATCTTTAATTTTTGAGACAGGGTCTCATTCTGTCACCCAGGCTGGAGTTCAGTGAGGTGATCATAGTTCAATGCGGCCTCAACCTCCTGAGCTTAAGCAATTCTGCCACCTCAGCCTTATGATTAGCTGAGACTACAGGCGTACACCATCACACCTGGGTAATTTTTTATTTTATTTTATTTTTTGTAGAGACAGGGGTCTTACTATGTTGCCCAAGCTGGTCTCAAACTCCTGAATTAAGTGTTCCTCTCACCTTGGCCATGCAAAATGTTAGGACTGTAGACATGAGCCATTGCTCTCGGCCCATATTGGTTTTATTTTGAGGAAAAAAAAAGACTTCACTTTTTAAAAGCTTTTGAAAATGAAACTGAGTTTTTCAAAATCTATGTCTTGTTTTATAAATGTGCTTATCTTTAAGTTATTCAATAATGCTTAACTTCTTGTAAAACTTATCCATGATCAATGCTTTAGTAACTATAAAAGGAGAGACCTGGTACAAGTAGAAAATTCAAAATGCTCCACATTGTGCTACATGAAAATCCCATAAATAGACATAATACTGATCAATACAGGTCTAATTAACATTAAAACGTGACACATAGTTAATGGAAGGAGAAAATGTGTCAAATACATATATTGGGGGTAATATAGTTTAATTCTCATTTTTCTACTTCTCCTGTTTTTCATGGTTCAGGTTAAGCCAGTGACAAATAGTAATAGATGCAATACTTGCGGTAGATTGAATACATTCGATACATAGCAATTTCTTACTGTTATGAATGGGCTCGCACAATTCATGCATTTAAGTTTTCATTATTATTTTTAAAACTTCACAAGTTCCTCAACCAACTACTACTATCTTCATTTTCTTTTCTGGAAAGATGGTATAACAGGAAAGAGGATAGATTAGAGAGGGACTACTTTTAAGATGAGCCTTCAGACCTTGAATACAAAAACATCAGACCCGTTTTACAACACTCATATCTGCCCTTCACTTCACCAAGTCTACTCAGTGCTGTTTCCTGTGATCTTTTCTGTTTGAACCCTCATTCCAATCTTCTCTCATCTTTTTTTTTTTTTTTTTTTTTGAGAGCTCCTCGAATTACGGTGCCCAAAGGATAAAAATTTTAAAGACGCTTGGTCACCTCCATCACTCAGGATCTAGCATGACCTGTGATTCTAAACACCTATCTTTTGTTGCTTACTATTCAGGCCTTAGGAGAAAAGTTTTTCAACACCTCTTGCACCCCATCTTTAAAACAAAAGAAAATGGCAAAGGAATATTTGAAGGTTTATTAGTTGTGATGTGGCTGGTGTCATAGATGAATTCTGTTTTGGCATGCAAGATGGATTTGAGCAGAGGTGCTTAGGTAAGAGAAAAGATAATTAATTTGTCAAATCTTTCCTCTCA